>NW_026067943.1:1600374-1636807 GCF_014885135.2 Alexandromys fortis
TGCATGCAAATGGACAGAAATAGAAAACACTATCCTGAGTGAGGTAAGCCAGACCCCAAAAGAGGAACATGGGATGTACTCACTCATATTTGGTTTCTAGCCATAAATAAAGGACATTGAGCCTATAATTTGTGATCCTAGAGAAGCTAAATAAGAAGGTGAACCCAAAGAAAAACATATAGTCATCCTCCTGGATAAATTAGATTTTTCAAGCTTGGAATTTCCAGAGTCTTGCTGGAGATATGAAATAGTGCTTCCAAGAGGAGGAATTATAGGCATTTGCTTTTTTCAATGCTTTGCTAATAACATACATGGTATATTGTGGAATATTTTGGATGTAAACTCTAACTTCACAGAAACAAAATACATCTGGGTTTCAATAATAAGTCAAAATTGAAATCAATGGGGCCTTTAGATGGTCTACTTTAAAAGTGTAACATCAGACCAATAATATGTGCAGTGGGTAGTGGGGGAAAACGATGTGAATGGTTGTCAGGTATATGGCACACATACATAAGAGAATGGCTAGCTCAGAAATTGATAGCAGATGCTAAGTAGGCATACAGCTGGTTCTATAAGAGAGCCCTCCTCCTTTCAGAACTCAGTCTATGCACAGAATCATGATTTCAATAAATAGTGGATTTGTGTCACTTGTTATACCAAAATATCTAACTGACTCATGACTCACTGTAGTCCTTACCCCACTGGGGAGTGATAGGTGATATTATTCACCCTTTATAGGGGAGACCTGAGAGGTATAGAGAATATAATGTATTGCTTAATGAATCTAGGTAATTCAAAGACGATGGTCTTGTGGATGCAGATATGGTTAGCATCGTCAACTTGATACAAACTAGAGACACCTTGGAAGAGTCTCAGTGAAGGATTGTCTTCTGTAGGCATGTCTATGGGAAACTGTCTTAACTAAATTGGTTGGAAAGACCTAGCCCACTGTGGGAACTCTATATGAGTGATGAAATCAAGCTGAGCCCAAGCAAGCAAGCATGTACGAATCCCTTTTCTTTGCTCTGGAATATGGTTGTGATATGACTAGTTATTTGCATAATTAAAAACAAAGAAGCTCTGCTTTATTCTATGACTCACAGTCCAGAGAAGGAGGTACTGAAGCAAATGCTAGGTAGACATTAATTGTCTAGATATAATAATGTGCCCAGTATAGGGAAACTTGTATAGGTAAAGCCTTGCAATTTACAGCCCCGCTAGAGCCCTTCATAGGGATAGGATAAAGGTAGAGTATTCTTAGATGGAAAAGTAAATAATAGAAAACTAATATTCTGTTTTCCACAGATTCACACAATGAAGGCTAACGCTCCTTTTAAACTAACAGACAGGAAATTTTAGACCATAGCATTCATGGACGGCAGTCCCTCCCAAGGCTGCCTTACCCTCCATCACACCTCTTGCTCCCATTTCTTTCCAGACCACCTGGGCACAGTTCTCTCATTGAATAATAAAAATATTGCTGGGCATATTTTAGTTTTACAGATTTATTCAATGTTTGGAGAATCGCATTCTCTCTCAGTTAAATGGGTGAGTGAATTGTTTGCTTTATCAAAGGATTTTTAACTTCACAAAGGATTTAAAGAACTGGACTTTAAATGGCAACCTCTCCCAAGTGCACTAAACTATGACTCCATTTGCAAGCCATTGCTCCTATAAAGCAACATTTTCAGGTTAAATTACGTTTCCCTCTGGTCTGAAGTAAGCATTGAGCATCTTTTGATCTAACACACACATGAACACATGACCAGGAACATATGGGATCTGATGCCTGAATCTGGCTCTAACAGCCCAGATCTTGGTCCTGACTCTCTCCCTAAGATCCTAGCATTGTGCTGACTTTGGGAAAATACTGAAGTTCCTGGAGCCTCCAGACCCTGACTAATATACAGGGTCTCGGGGGGTCATCCACCTTGAACGCTCATGGTAAAGTTGGAGTGAATTAACTCAGAAATGCCTCTCACATTTCTAGGCATGTGTTAAGCATTTCACCTGCAACTACTTACACTTTTCCAATTCACATTGTTTTTGTTTTATTCTTTTTTTCAGGCAGGAGATTCTCTTCAAAATATGATTTTTTTTTCTCTTGCCAAACTGCTCTGCTTAAACTCTCCACAGTTCCCTGCTGCTCTAATCAAAACTCAATTGCCTTGAATGTCTTACTGAGGCCTCCCTGCCTGGCATCACCCTGCTTGCCATTCTCATTAGTCACCATGCTCATTCTTGGCTTGCACACAATCCTGAAAATGTTGGTCCCAACTGAAGTAAAACAAAACAAAAGCAATTTTCCCTGTGAGCCTCAGCCTCATTTCTCCACTCCCCTTGGCAATGAATCTCCCTGGAAGCTTTGCCCATGTTCTCTGCCCTCAGCCCCTCTCCTCCTGACTGCTTGCTTGTCGCCCCTATGTATCTATCTTCAGAAATGAGTCCTTGATGTATGTCTTTCCCTTGCTTGATCCTCCTGGACATATCCTGCCCTCATTTCATGCTGACCTTAAATTTCTGTTCACTGAGGATGGAACTTGGAAAACATGGCATCCTCCAAGCCACCAAACCAAACATGCTACCCCATCCTTAGAGTGGCTATCTGTGACAGTCAGCTTTTCTGTCACCATGAGAAGATACATAAGCAATGAGATTCCAGAAGAAAAAGGGTTATCTTGGAGATCCCAGTCCATTGGTCATCTCCACTGCTTTGAGGCTATAGTGAGGCAGCACACCATGTTGGGGGGAACATAGTATAGTGCAACCATTTACGTCATAAGCTAAGGAGCAAAGAAAGATAAGGGAAGGGTTAGGACATTGAAGTCTATAAATCACCATTAGGAACATGCTATGAATGATCCAAGAGCCTTCTACAGGCTCTACTTCCTAGAGGTTCTACCCCGTCCAAAAGCTCCACTTGAGGACCAAACCTTTACAAGTTGGCCTTTGGTGGGGTAGACTCAACATCTGAACTATGACATCATCTTATCCCCTATGGTACAATCACACCTTATGTGAATCATTAGAAAAGTCCTGTAGTCTTTCCTTCCATATTCATTATAAAGCATTCATCTCTAGTTCAGCAGTAAGAGGGGTCCTTTGAAAACAGAAGATAGAGCCTGGCCTAGCTTGGCTGCTGTCTTAGTTACTTTTCTATTGCTGTGATTAGACACTATGACCAAAGCAAATTATAGAAAGAAAAATTTATTGGGGGCTTGCATTTTTAGGATGAGTGTATGACCATCAGGGCACATAGGTGGAGGCTGCTTGTTCATTTGCCCAGACCCTAAATAATCACATGGAAATTATATTAATTACAATAGTGCTTCACCTATTAGCTTAGGGATTCTCATTAACTCACTCTTACATCGTAAATTAACCAATTCCTATTTTTTTTTATTTTACCACAAGGTTCGTGGCTTACTAATAAGGTTCCCAGGCATCTGTCTCTGAGTCGGCCTTCTTTCTCTCTCCATCTCTGTTTAGATTTCCCACCTGTCTATAATCTACGCTGACATAGGCCCAAAGCAGATTCTTTATTAATCAATGATAATAAAACATATTCACAGCATACAGAGGGGAATGCCTCATCAAGGGAAGGGGAACATGGTAGCAGGCAGAGGAAGAAGTGGGAAGAAGGGAGGGAGGGAGAAAAAGAAAGAGAGAGCAAGCCAAGTGCTATCTTTCATTCCTGTATATTGGGGAATATCATCAGTCTTTGAAACCTCAGAGACTGTCTCCAGTGATATACCTCTTTCAACAGTGCCACACCTCCTAATCCTTCCCAAACAGCTCTACCAACAGGGGATAGTAAATATTCAAACAAATGAGCCTATAAGGGCCATTTGCATTCAAACCACCTCAGCTGTTCAGTGTCTCCCCTGCCAGTGATAACCTCACTTCACCATGAGCACAGAACAATTGATTGTTACATTTACTTTTTATTCGTGTTCCCTTCCCAAATACAAACTCTCCAGAGACAGGTCTGCCTGTTTGACTGAAGTAGCAGCCCACCCAGCTAGAAAAGTGCGTGTCTCGGGAATGATGCTCAGAAAGCAGCTGTTTGTACTCTTGGCATGCTGACTTTCTGTGGTCTCCCACCTCTGATGACACTGTGTGCATCATTCTGTCAGAGAAGCCTCATCAGCTTCTCCAGCCAGCCATCCTAGTGATTTTGTGTAGCTCAAGTTCATCTTTGCTTTGCGATTACATAACTCTACCAGGGCAGGTGTAAATAAAAACCAACATCCATGCATTACTATCTACCTATATCTGGCATATTGGAAGCACTCCATATCCACTGAGTACACGAATAGAAAATGGCATTCACACTATTGTAAATATGCAATATTCCTCTACCTGTTAGTGACCTCCAAGAACATAGGTAATAAATATAAGAAAAAGCAGTCTTATTCATTTGATATTTGCCAAAGATTCTTCTTGGCTTGAACATACCCAAGTTATCTACAGAAATTTGTGAACATGTTCTCCTTTCTACTCTTCGTGGCTCTATTGTTTTTCTGTTGCTGTGGGAAAGCATCATGGTCAAGACAATGTATTGATGGAAGTTTCTTTAGGCTTACATCCCAGAGAGACAAGGCTCCATCAAGGAAGGAGGCAGGCTTGGCAGCCAGAGAGGAAACAGAAATCACATCTTTCACATCAAAGTAAAGAGTAACCTAGACTTTACATGGGGCTTTAAATTCTCAAAATCTGTTTCCAGGGATATATATTCTCCATCAAGGTTATACCTTCTAAACCTTCCTGAAGAGTGACACCCAACTGGTATCAAGTATTCAAATCCTTGAGCCTCTGAGGGACAATTCTCATTCGCATTACTGTAGTGGCTAAAGGACTATACCCTGTGCCAATGTCACGTCTTACTAGAGTGCTGCTTTAGTGTAACTCATTTTCATGAGAAGCAAGTCTTTCTGTTCTTATCAAGGAGACATGCAAACATCTATGTTTCATGTGACAAATCAAAATCTGTATGTCCAACCTCAAAATAAACCCATTTTAAAAGTTTTATTTTCAAATCTATTTCATGGGAAATCAATTCAAGAGAACAATCAGCATTATTAAAAAGAGTAACATGAAGCTGGGCAGTGGTGGCACACACCTTTAATCCTAGTACTCAGTACTTTGGAGGCAGAGGCAGGCAGAACTCTGAATTTGACGCCAACCTGGTTTATAAAGTAAGTTCCAGGACAGCCAGGACTGTTACACAGAGAAACCCTGTCTCAAAAAACTGTAAGAGAGAGAGAGAGAGAGAGAGAGAGAGAGAGAGAGAGAGAGAGAGAGAGAGAATGTGAAATACCCACACACAAATACAATGGTGTGTGTCTTCACCATCATCATACATATACTGGGTTGTGATAGCAGAATTAGAATTCTACTTTGTGTGTTCTGGTTCAGTTGGTTGTATCAGTAATTCAAACCTATACAAGTTTAAATATGGCTGCCTTCTTTATCCAGTGGCCATTTTTGTTTATTTTTTAGAAGAGTTGAGAGGGAAGAAACTCAGCTAACTGCTTATGTATTCATTGATCTTTCCTCCAAACATTTACATGGTGTGTCCCTGGTGGGATGCTCAAGATTGACTGCTGAGCACTAAATAGACTGGGCTCAGCCTCAGTAATAGATGAATACACAGAGCCCTAATGGGATTTTTCTGATGCACAGCTTTGCCTCTCCTTCTCAATGGACACTATAATAACTCTTGTTCTGTATCTGGAGCCCTGATATCCAGAACAGCTACATGGGAGAGGAAGGGAAAAACATATATGTTCACCAGGAACTTGAGAAAGAAGGAAGTATGTGATCTAATGATTCTATTACCAAATATTTCAAGCATGCAAAAGTATGTAAAATATCAAAATGAACATCCTTGCACACACCACCTAATAGAAGAGCTGGGAAAGAGGAAGGGTTGAGCATCTGCTCTCTTGGAGAAGCGTCTTTTGACGTGCATACTTTAGCCATAAATGGAAACCTTTGTGTGCTTAAAATGTTTATATGAATCTCAGCCTTGTGCCACAGACCTGCCTTCACAGACACCTAGGAAGCTGAGTTAAGTGAATTTTCAATTCAAGACCTTTCTAGGCGACAGTCTTAAGCTCGGCATCAGCCTGAGCCATTCAGTGAGATGCTGTCTCAAAACGAAAAGGAAAGCGAGTGCTAAAGATGGAGCTCTGTGGTAGAGAACTTGCCTAGCATGCTCAAGGCTCTGGGTTCAAGTTCTAGTATGCTAGTACAGACTAAAAAAGAAGTGCATGAATGTTAGCCGACGCTCTCTACCTACTGTGTGTCCATTCCTCGGCTCGCACTTTCAGCTGTGAAATGTTAAGTGTGAATGAAAGGAAGGCCTTCCATTCATTCATTTTAAACTACTGAAACTCATGAAGCATTTAACCAATCATAGTTTATATCTTCATATTCATGTCAGTCATAGAGCTAGCTTTAGCGGTCCACTTGACGCAGCCTATCATGTCGTGTCTGACAGAGCATCAGCTGAGGGCATTCCCGGATTAGACTGGACTATGGACATGTTTGTGAGGAATTGTTTCCAATAATGATTGATGTGGTAGAACCTAATCCACCATGGGTGGTTGTATCCCTAAGAAGATGGGCTTTACTGAGTATAAACCAAAAAGCAAGCAGGAGAATCAGCCAGCAAACACCAATCCTCTAATGATTCTACTTCAAAATCCTACCTTGAGTTTCTGGCCTGACTTCCCTCAGTGATAGATTATCACCCAGAAATTTAAGGCAATTAAATCCTTCCTTCCCCAACTTACCTTTGGTCAGAATATTTTATCACAGCTGGAGAAAAGCTAACTAGAAAGCACTGGGTATTTATTACTTGGTTTTCTTCCTCCTGCTATGCAGAGCTCATGGAAGAAGTGAGAAGAGGATAAAATCATGTTGTGATGGTTTGAATAAGACTGTCCCACATAGGCTCATATTCTTGAGTGCTTAGTCACCAGGAAGTGGCTCTATTTGAGAAGGATTAGGAGACATGGTCTTGTTGGAGGAAGTATATCACTGGTGGCAAGCGTGGAGGTTTCAAGAAGTTCACATCAGGCCCAGCATGGCTCTCTTTCTTGGCCCATAGAGCAGGATGCAGCCCTCAGTTACATCCAGCGACATGTGTGCCACCATGCTCCCTTCCGTGACAATGTATTGAACATATGAAACCATAAGCAAGTCCCTAATTACATGCTTTCTTACGAGAGTTGCCTTGGTCATAATGGCTCTTCATCGCAATAGAACAGTGACCAAGACACATGTCTTCCTCCTAGTGATCTGAATTCACACTCTGAAAGACAACTCACATGACTAAAACAAGGCCACTACAGTCCAGCTTGGATAGACACGGTGGCCGTATACATCACCAAATGCTATTCTAGAAAAAAAAATTGTGGGTGTCTTCTTAAAGAGATACGTTAAGAGGGAAATTGTGAGTCGAGCTGGTTATACTTCCTTATGTCAGTGGGTCTTATAAGGTGAGGTCAAGACTGACCTTCTCACAGCAAGATGTAATGCTACCCACAGATTGACTTAGAAGCCAATTTACAAATTTATTCTTGGGTCTTTAGCTTGCCAGACTTCCCTATAAACTGTGGATATACCACACTTCCTGTCTTATGAGCCAAGTCCTAAAAACAAATGTTTAGTGTATGTTAGTGATAGATCGGTCAAGCAATGATCTATCATCTATTGATCATATATCAGTCAACAAATTTACCAATAAAAATATATTTTGGGCACATAGTCATCAAGTTTTCCTTGTGAGGGAAAGTTCCAGGTAATAAGAATTCACAGAGAAGTAGAAATATAGTGCCCAAGATGCCATTTCAAATAAAAAAAAAAAACAGCCCCAAATTACTGAGATAAAGTAAATATGATTGGTATAAATATTTTTGAAATTGTAAGAAAATAATTATGAAAGTAAGTGTTAGAGAAATGGCTTGGCAGTTAAGAAACACTTGCTTCCCTTACAAAGGGTGGGAAAGTTTGGTTCCCAGAACCTAAGTCAAAAGGCTCAGACTGGCATGTGACTACAGCTTGAGGAAATTTGTTGCCTTCTTCTGGCTTTGCTGGGCATTACCACCATGTGCCCATTCCCACACAGAGACACAAAATTAAAATTAATTTCATAGTTATCAAATCACATCAGCTTTTAAACATGGTAGAATTTACTACTCAAAGATACCATCTTTTAAGAGAAATCTACTGATCTCTGCCAACACCCAGCAACATGTGAAAATGCAGAGTAAGCTGCTCTGTTACTGTTTGATGTTATTTCACTTTTCATGTCCCTTTCTGGAAAATTCAAAAGAATCTCAGGACATGCTAAATTATGGGGCATAGGTTTAGTCAGTGTCTCCAAGCTGTTCACATCTTCAGTTCTGTAACTAGATAGGCATGTGTATGAAGTGAACAGAAACACAGATGTTGTGTCAATACAGGAGAATTCCCTTCCCCCACGTGTGTGAATGGTATCCCCCTATACTGTCCCCTTTGTAGAAACATTTTATGTTTAATCAACTTCCTTCTGGCCACATGCCTGAGAAATGCAATTCGCTTTCTGTTAGGGGAAATTGGCCCCTGAGTGATTTCATTATATTTATCCATTCTCACTCTGGTTGGGCATGCATCAGCAGGGGCTCAGCAAAGACGGAGTAACAGATGGGTAGTTGTGAGGATAGAGAAGCAATGCATCTCCAGGATGCATAGCTTGCTCTTTCTACCGTCCTCTCTGAAGGGGAGTCATTGACCACCTAGCATCTACGGGTGCACAGCCCAGAGACCTCAGGACACAAAAGTAGTGAGAGAAGGAGAAGTAGGAAATGGAAAATACCAAAGCAAAACAGGAGTCAGAGGACTCCATCAGAGCCCCAGGCCAGCAGCTAAGATGAATAATCTTCAGTAAGTCTCTCCAACTCACTGGCACTGTAGCATTTTCTGCCTAAACTTTCTCAGTACCAAGTTAAAATGTGAAAATAGATAAATGCTCCAGGAAATGTATTTCGATATTACAAAAATATATACTCACACCCAAACATTGCATGGTACCCAAAAACATACAAATCTTCATGTATCAGGTTAAATTCATTGGGTTAAAAAAATAATTAGTGGAGATAACCACAGAAATTAAAAAAAAATAGTTTACAAATTCTGTTACATATAATCTATCTATCAAAGATAAAAACTTGGTTGTGTTGTGTAAGGACTATCTGTCTGAGTGTGACATCCAGCACCATAGTCGCCAGATGTGATTAGGCTTATGTGTCTGGCTGAGAAGGCATTTCATCCTTCTTCACTGTTTTATGATGTTTGTGTTCTGACAAATAAAGCTTACCTAGGGATCGGAGGGCGGAGCTAGCCACTACTTAACCATAGATGCCAGGCAATGGTGGCACACACTTTTTTAAAATTAAATTTCCTTTTTATTACTTTATAAATAATACCAATCAAAATTTCCACTTCCTCTCCTCCTCCAACTTCCCACCTGCTCCCAGCACACCCTCCCCCTCTCTCCAGTTTGGAAAGGGTGCCTGAGTAGAGGACAGGGTGCCTGAACTGGCCTTGTCCTGTAGTCAGATTGATGACTACCTTGAATATCACCATAGAACCTTCATCCAGTGATGGATGGAGATAAAGACAGAGACCCACATTGGACCACTGGACTGAGCTCCCAAGGTTCAGTTGAAGAGTGTAAGGAGAGAGAATATGAGCAAGGAAGTCAGGACCATGAGGGGTTGGTGCACCCACTGAGACAATGTGCCTGAGCTAATGGGAGCTTACCAACTCCAGCTGGACTGGGACTGAACACACATGGGATCAAACTGGACCCTCTGAATGTAGCTGACAATTGGGGCAGACTGAGGGGCCAATGATAATGGTACTGGGATTTGTCTCTACTGCATGTACTGGCTTTTTGGGATCCTAATCTCTCTGAATGCATACCTTCCTAAGCCTGGATGTAGTGGGGAGGGCCTTGGACTTCCCACAGTGCAGAGTACCTTGCCCTCTCTTAGGCACACATTTTTAATCCCAGCAATTGGGAGGAAACAGGAAGATCAAGAATTCAAGGATACTCTTGTTTACACAAGACTGAACCAGTCTAAAAGAGAGACAGCCAGCAGTGGTGGCTCACACCTTTGATCCCAGTACATGGGAGGCACATGCCTTTAATCCTAGCACTAGGGAGGCAAAGACAGGAATAAAATGTGCATGGAGACAGGATCTCAGGCCCATTCAGTCTGAAGATTCCCAGAGACAGGATTGCACTATTAAGTCGGAGGATTCATAGAGAGAGAATTGCCCACTTTTGTTCTGAGATTTGGCTTAGCTTCTCTGATAGTTCAAATTTCACCCCCTAATATCTGACTCTGGGTTTTTATTTAACAAGATTAATTAAATTCATGCTTCAGTTCACTGTTCCTGTGTATCCCTTCTGAAGCTTCAAAATAGGTTCAAAAAGGATGGCCTTCCCAAATAGAAGAGGACCCATCTGGTGTCAAAGGTAAATGAGTAATGCTAGAACCCCCCCCAAAAAAAGCTCTCAAAGATTTAAAACTTCCTGTGATATCTTTTTTTTGGCTCACAGAACTACAATTTAAGGGTTACATAGTGAAGGGGTTGGAGGTGATGATCAGGGTTTAAACCCATCTTCCTCAGATTCTGGCTGTGAATGCAATCTCAGGCAAGTAACTCAAACTTATATGTAAGTTCTCTTTTTCTTATCTACAAAAATGCTCATGATGTTATTTACGATCAGGTTTATTTTATACAACAAAATGTAACCCGTGTAGGTCAGAAAAGCCCTTGTTCAATGTGAACACTCCACAAATCATGGAGGGTGCAGAGTTCTTTTTTTCACCTGGTACCTGTCTTCACCTCCTAATCTGATCCCTCTGCTCCCCTCCCCTTCCTTCTCCTCTCCTCAGTAAACTCTCGCTCCACACTGTCAGGTACAATAATGAAATTTAGAGCAGACATTGTTTTCTATATTGCCCATCTAACGGGACAAACAGAGGAAATAAAGAAATCTGGAAGGAAATTGGAAAGCAGAAGGGAAAAAATATTAAGTGCAATATTTTCTGGGTCGCTAGACCTGTACTAGGAATAATCCTTGCTATGTTTTTGAACACCTACAGTGTAAACATTATTTGACATATATTAATGTACATGGCTTCATTAAATCCTCAGAAAGCTTCCTCAATATTATTGTTCTAGTTTTTCAGGGGGGGGGCTCTAAGTTATGACTCCAGGCTAAAATTATACTACATAGTGGAAGGAGCTGGGGTCATTTCATCCAAGTTAGGAAGATATATGAAAAACAGAGAGGGAAAGAAGAGGGGGGATAAAGGGAGGGGGAAGGGAAGTTGGGAGGGAGGGAGAAAGGGAGGGAGGAAGGAAAGAGAAGGAAGGAAGGAAGGAAAGAAGAAAGGAAGGAAGGAAGGAAGGAAGGAAGGAAGGAAGGAAGGAAGGAAGGAAGGAAGGAAGGAAGGAAGGAAGGGGAGAATAGAGGGAGGGGGAGAGACTGGGTATGACCACCAAGAACCTATAACTTTCAACTAAATACCATCTTCCAAGTTTCTGCCATCTCCTAATAGCCTGTCAAACCTTAACCCTTTAAAGGGTTAACCCATGATGAGATCAGAGACATTGCAATCAACCCATTCCCGTGATCTTCATCTTAACCACTGCTATGCTGGAGACTTGTAAACCTTTGGGGAGGATATTTTTCTTTCCAAAGATAATAACCACTAAAAATAACAACAAAAAATCCCTACAAAAAGAGGGGGAGTAGAAACTTTTTCTTAAAATGTTAAATTTATGAAAACTGTGTATGTTTTATCTGTTAAAACATAGATAATTTTGTCATTATTTGGAAATCATTAAAAAGTAACAAAGAATTAAACTTTCTGAGGCCATTTTCCAAAGAAATTAAATAATAGGATGATACAGTATTCTTCAATGCTCAGCTATAAAGATGGTTATTGCTGTGAAAATCCTCAAGATTTCAATTTTCCCATAGGCCTCCCTGCACCCTTTGATATTCATATCATCAAATTATTCTCTTTTGAAGCTTATGGTGTCATCATCCTCGCTGATTTTTCTCTTCTTCAATTATTCATCAGTCTAACACTGTCGGAACCTCATTTGTCAATTACTCTGCATGTGATTAGAAAGGTTCTCCATCACCTCTTTCATCTTGGCAAAATTCTGCATCTTTTGCAAGATGTGCACAGTTTTCTCTTGCAATCAAACACAATGTGTTCGAACTGTGTTGTCAGGTGTTTGAGAAGGAGCCAGCAAATAACCATGGATGCAGAGAAGTGTATTAAGTGGCATGTCTTGAGATAGGGATAAATTTTAAGAGCATTTGGGCACTGGAGAGAATGTTAGCTGGGAAGGTTCTTGACACACAAACATGAAGGCCTGAGATCAAATCCCCAGCATCCATGCTTCCCAAAAATGAGCAAGGCATGATAGCACATTTATAAACCTAATACTGGTGAGGGCAAAAAAAGAGGGATGTGTTCATTTGCTACCTAGGCAGTCTAGCCAAAAAATCAGGCACTGGGTTCAATGCTAGACCAGGTTATCCTGGAACTTAGAGCTCTCCTGACTCAGCTTTCTAGATATTGGGGTTACAGGTATGGGACACCATAACCAACTATCTTAAGACTCTGTATATGGGTTGCCTTTATTGATTGATGAATGAAGCTGTTTTGACCAATGGCTTAGCAGAGTAAAGCCAGATGGAAAATCCAAACAGAAATATATATAGAGAGAATAGGCAGAGTCAGGGAGATGCCATGTAGCTGCTTAAGGATAAAGATGCAAAACTCTTACTAATAGGCCACAACCTCATTGTGATACATAGATTAATAGAAATGGGTTAGCTTAAGCTGTACACCTAAGCCATTGGCCCAAGCAGTTTTATTCATTTTTTATTTTTATTGCATCACATATACCCAGAAGGACATCCCACATCACGTGTCCAGAAGGACATCCCACATCACATGTTCAGAAGGACATCCCACATCACATGTCCTGAAAGACATCCCACAACACATGTCCTGAAAGACATCTCACATCGCATGTCCTGAAGGACATCCCACATCACATATCCAGAAGGACATCCCACATCACATGTTTTCACAGTTCTTATCTCCATGAAAAACTCCCCCCACCCCCAACACCACTGTGTACAAATGATCATAATCATTTTGTAGATTTACAAGTTGAGGTGTGGCAAGATGGAATGACCTGACAGAGACACACCTCACGAGTCAGTGGTCTTTACAGGATACCTTATTGTCGTTACTGAGTTACTCTTACCTGGCACTGTACACTGCAGGGAATGTGCATGGCAAATGTTGCTTCGCTGGACTCCTTCAGTAAGGAGAGGCGTCCTTCTGGTCCTTTGTGTCTAGAAGAGTTGTAAGCCTGGAGGAAGCAGAGGCTAGAGTCTTGCTCAGCTCTGCCTCTTCCCATTACCCATTCCTACTTCATCCTCGTTCTCCCTCTGCTCCTTAATAATTAGAGCACAAACGGCAGTGATTCTCTCGCCTTGATATAGGATCAGCCAAACTGTAGTCTGGTTTGTCACCTGCAGTTTTTGTGTTCATATCTATGCCTATATTTCTGCTCCTGGAGTCAGACCTGCTTCTTTTTTTCTAATGTTCTGCCCATCTGGGGACAGTCCTTTACAGACTCTCTAGCTCCATGGCCTGCTCTGTGTAACCCTATTGCCAGTTCCACTCTTCTTGTCTGCCTCCTTCTGTCAATATCTTCTATAGTGCCCTCTTGGGGGGCATTTATACAAATGATGATTATACTTCAATCTAGATTGACTCTTTTTCAAATTCAGTTTTAAGGTAGGTTTTCAGTATCCTCAAACGTCTAGAACTATCGTGGCAATGCATGACTAGCATTTTCTCCAAACAAACAATTTTAAATTAACAGATAGTAAAATGGCATCCACTTGAGTGTACGGCTATGAGTTTTGATGCATGTATAGAACTTTGCAATTATTGAAATCAATAAACATTTCATTCCTATCTATGTATAGTTACACCTTCTCCACCCGTAAAATCTGAGAGTCAGGGATCTGTTCCGCACACTATAGCTTCATGCTTTCTACAAGGCCCTGTCAATGGAATCATCATATTAAGTCTCTAACTCTGGCATCTTGTACTCAAGCCAGTTCTCTCAAGATGCATATATTTGGTCTTAGTCATTCTTTGTGCTGCTGAGTATATTCCATTGTACCACTGATCTAGAGTTTGTTTATCCATCCATCTGCTGCAGGACATTTTAGTAGTTTCTGTATGTAGTGATGATGAACAGAGCAACTGGAAGTATTCCCATAGGGATTTGCATATAACCATATGCTTTAATCCCCTGTGAGTATCCAGAAAGGTTTTAGTAGGACATATGGAGAGTAAACATTTAATTCCAAAAGAAAATGTCAAACTATTTTCCCCAGAATAACAGCTAGTTCATTTTCTGGGGATCTTGTTTTATACTTGTTCTTTCTGATTTGGTCCTTGGGTTTTGAAGACTGATATCCTAGGGCCGTATTAACAGGGTCCCTGTTCTGGGAATTCTGACCAGGTTTGACTAAGGAGAGTTAGTGTCTAAGAGGGCAGGAGAGGAAAAGAGAGGACAGGCTACTCCCCTACTTCCCCTGCCCTGAGGGCTACCACTGCTAATCTCTGTGGAACATCCAGTCTGCTGCTTCCAACAGGCAGACCCTGTATCTGCTTTCATTCCCATTGCTTTTCAGGTCTGGTCTGTACCTGCTGACCATGAGCAACTACATTGACCCTGATTACTGAGACACTGAGTATCTAAGTCTCTCTTTCCAAAATTGCTCAGTAAGGAAGATAACGGACATCCTGTGGCACCAAATGACTTCCTTAAGGTCATATAGCTAGAAGTACTAAAGTCAAGCTAGACTAGAACAATATCCCTTAACTCTTGAATCTATGGTCTTACCAACAGTTCTGGAGTTGGTCTCATTTGTGCCAATGCTTCAGACAAAGTTTTACAAATAATAGTTCAACGTATAATCTGCAAGTATTGAAATAAAAAAAGGGAAGTTGGACCTTGATCTTCTGGGTGGAGAGAAGCTTCAAATTTTCTATTTTCTCTATAAGAATTTTCAGTAATTTTAATGTATAGGATAATCTAGCAATAGACAAGCAAGAAAAATACAAATGTATAATGTATAAGAAACAGGGAGTCAGACACTAAACGTGAGGCATACCAGTTGACAACTAAAGAGTATTTTGAACTACAGAGAGAAACAGTGTGGACTTGACGTAGGGAGGTGGTGACAAAGTTGAGATAAGCTGGGGGGAGGAAAGAGCAGGGCATAGAGTTGTCTTACCTCACAGACTACATTTTCCAGAAACCACCCAGGATCTCTTCCCCCTCACCCAGGCATT
This sequence comes from Alexandromys fortis, assembly GCF_014885135.2. Taxonomy (NCBI): domain Eukaryota; kingdom Metazoa; phylum Chordata; class Mammalia; order Rodentia; family Cricetidae; genus Alexandromys; species Alexandromys fortis. The sequence goes on from NW_026067943.1 coordinate 1,615,854, forward strand.
GAACCCTTAACCCCTTCCCATTATATGAACATATTTCTGGGAAAGATGGGTGACTCTACCAGGAAAACTTCCGCCTGAATCTCTTATTTACAGATATAGAGTCAGCAATGCCTTTAAAAAAAAAAAAAAAAACAGTTTTCAGAGTTGCACTTGTGTCTCTAACACAAAAAGCCTACAGCTTTTCTAAATAACCAATTAAACTGTGCCCAAGAATAAATGGGATGGGATAGTTTATTCTTCCACATGAACAGGTTACATGGATAAACATGGCTCTTTTCTTTCTATTTATTCAATTATTTTTTTAATTTCTAATATAAGTGTTGTGTGTTTTAAATGTAGAATATCCCCCAGTAACTCAGGTATTTGAATGCTTGGTCCCCAGTTGATGTCTTTGTTTGTGGAGGTGATACAGCCTTTTTGGATGAAGTATACTGTGGGGACTTGACAGTCACCTTTGGTTATAGTACCTTAATAAAGCAAAAGAAAAGTAACTAGTACAAGTAACTATTTGGTGAATTAGCTCAGGCTTATTATTAACTAGTTCTTACAACATAAATTAACCCATAATTCTTGTCTATGTTTAGCCACATGGCTTGGTACCTTTTCTCAATAAGGCATTCTCATCTTATTTCCCCTGTCTCTGGTTTGTGACTAACTCTGCCTTTTTTCTACCCAGAATTCTTTTAGTCTGGTCACCCCACCTATAATTTTTGCTTGGCTACTGGCCAATCAGTGTTTTATTAAACTAATATGAATGTAGGGAAAACTGGCATCCCTACACACTGAATCTGCTCAACCTTCTGCAAATATTTATGAGCCTATTTAAACCATTGCCCAGGAGTAGTGCATGTGGTATCCAGTTCCTTTAACTTTCATATCAGGACTTGATTTCTTGCTTTTCTTACATGGGATTAGCAAGTCACTCAAGATCTATACAAGCATTATCAAAGGTCTGCTAAATGGCTAGATATTTACATTTTTGGTGCTGGGACAAAAATCCTGAAAAAAAAAAAAACAACTTTTGGGGAGAAGGGGTAATTTGGCTTGACTTCCCTCATGGCAGGGGAAGAAGCATGGCAGGAGTGTGAGGTGCTGTTGACATCATATTTACAGTCAAGAAGCAGAGAAAATGAGTGCTGGTGCCCACCTCATGTCCTCCTCCTTTTTACTATTTCACAGTGGCCACTCAAGGAATAGGGTTGTCTTTATGTAAGTGGGTCTTCCTACTTCAAACTAGATACCTTCTTACAAACACACTCAGAGGCTTGTCTAGCCAATGACCCTAGGCCTTGTCAAGCTGACCATCATTGTGAATGTAATTTAGGATGATCACTGTTTTGGCTTCCCCATCACAGAGGGTTTTTCCAGAAGTGTGGTGCTTTCACAAGTAGTGACCAATGTGTGTGTGCTAGACATGTTAAGGAGCTGCACCTACCTTAACCACCATGTATGTAAATCACAAAGTGACATAGACCCCAAGACATTTGTACAACTTTAAGGTGTTTTTTTTTAATCAAGTGTAGTCTGGAAGTGATGAAAAACCATTAATACATTGCTTTTTACAATGTTTCCTATATACACCATCTTTTTATTTCAATATATCTTTCTGTATAATGCGCCAAAGACCCAGCCAGATCACTTAGCACATAGACATAGAGCTTCACTATTTTCCATACATTAAATTAAAATTAAAAAGTATGTAGGATATATTATTTAAAACAACAGCCTATCACATGCTAATATAACCAATTTATATGAAAATGGAAAAAAAGAAAGAAAAGACCTTAAACATTAGGAAGCTGCCACACTGACGTCGAAAGATTCAAGTTCTTCCAAATTTCTGAGCCTGCCTGAATGAATGCTCCCATTTGTCATCTGCCACAAATGCTGTCTGTTGTTTCTCTTAGAGTGACAAACTTGCCTCATTCATTTTAAAGAAAACATCTGCCACATTCCACAGTCTGAACAATCATGCAGTGTCTGCCTATTGTTCTTTCAGGTAAAACAGTGCTCAGTGAACAAAAGAGCTACATTGCTGGCAGCTCAAACAAGTGTCAACATGTTGTCCTTTAAGTTGAGCCCCACATTTTCTGTGCCTCCTTTTGTCTGTATGATATAAAGTATAACAATATACAATGAACAATTTTATAATTGCTGATGTGGGAGTGTCATATATCAATCTATTGATTTCATTGGCGGAGCAATAAAAGAAACTGCTTGGCTGGCCCTGATAGGTTAGAACATAGATGGGAGGAGTAAACAGAATAGAATTCTGGGCGGAAGAGGAAGTGAGGTCAGACTCTGCACTGCTTCCAGAGGAACCGGACAGCCGCCATGCTCTGCTCTCCCAGGCAGCTGCAACCCACGATGGACTTAGGCTAGAATCTTCCCAGTAAGCGCACCTTGGGGTGCTTACACACATCATTAGAAATGGGCTAGTCCAGGTGCGAGAATTAGCCTGTAAGGGTTAGAGTTCATGGGCCAAGCAGTTCTTAAATGAATACAGTTTGTGTGTTGTTATTTCGGGCATGAGCTAGCCAAGCGGCCGGGGTGTTGGGGACGCAGCCCTGCCGCTCATATTTCAACAAATTGCAGGTTGTAAAATTTGTTAGTATATTATGTGGTATGAGAACTTAATAATATTAATTAATCTACTACTTCATCAAAGATATTCCTAAGGGAAAGTGACTTTTCTATTACGAGTTTGGTGCCTTTACATGAATTGGTACTACAATGACAACAGCTTTATGTCATTACCTTTAAATGATTTTTAAAAAATGAATAAAATTAAGCATCTTGAGACCTGTGGCCCTAGTCTGTAATCCTGTCTACTCTGGAGGATTAAGCAGAAAGAATTAAAAGCCTAACTGGGCTATAATATGAGTTCAAAGCCAGCCTTGGAGTAACTTAGTGAGATTCTGTCTCAAAATTAAGAATTGAAAAGGCCTAGGGACACAGCACAGTAGTATACTTCTGACATATCATGCATGAAACCCTGGGTTCAAACACAAGAAGAGAGAGGGAGAGAGAGAGAGAGAGAGAGAGAGAGAGAGAGAGAGAGAGAATTATTTGAAAAATAGTCTCAGAATCCCTGTGGAAGGGGAATTTTGGACCACCAGGGAACTGTCTATTAGATTTCGGGGACACCTGTGATGTGGGAGTGACTTCTTATTAATAAAGAAACTGCCTAGGCCCCTTGATAGTACAACCCTTAGGTGGGTGGAGTAAACAGACAGAATTCTGGGAAAAAGAAGCTGAGTCAAGAAGTCGCCATGATTCTCCCACTCCAGACAGACATAGGTTAAGATCCTCCCTGGTAAGCCACCTCGTGGGCTACACAGAATATTAGAAATGGGTTAGAACAATATGTAAGAGCTAGCCAATAAGAGGCTACAGATAACGGACCAGGCAGTGTTTAAAAAAATACAGTTTCCATGTAATTATTTCGGGGCATAACCTAGCCATGTGGGTGCCGGGGACGCAGCCCTGCTGCTCCTAATTCAACACACCTGTCATAAATTATCTTTTTTTTTAGCCTTCTTATTTCCCTCTACCCTTGAGCAATGTAAGGATAAATTTGGAGTCACACATTAAGGGACAGGTGTAGATAAGAGACTTTCTCTGTTAGATAACCATCCCCAGAGATATGGCCCTCTCTCTTTTCATCCTGTTATATGCATTTGCTCTGGCTCTGGTAACCAGAGTCTTTACAGTCACACCATTTGGGTTATATAGTTCAATGTTATGGATTTTCCACTGTATACTTCATCTATCATCTGAATCTGTAATAGACAATCATTGATTACTTAATTGATATTCAGATACTCATTCTCCTTCTCCTTATTTTCTCATGAACACCCTACAATATGTTCTGAATATATTGGGATAGAACCATATAAAACTGCTACTTGAAGTAAATAAGAAATGATTAAATATTGAGTTGAAAAGGTGAACCAGTGGGTAAAAGGCTTGCTGCCTAAATGTGAGGATCTGATTTAGAACCTCAGCACCCATATAAAAGCCAAGCATGGTGGCATGAACCTGTAACTCTAGAGTTGGAAGCACGGGCAGCTGAATCTCTGGTGTTCAATGGCCAGTTGATCTAGTTGAAATGGTAATATCTAGGTAAACTGGAACTCAAAAGACTACGATGGAGAAGCAATTGAGGAAGACAACCTGGTATAAACATCTTGTCTCCATATGGGTCTGAAGAGGCTGACTGCATACACATAAGCACAAATGCATATAGAACATGTGAATGCAGAAGCAAGCATACACAAATGCACATGAGCACACACATCACAATAATTATAACACTAATAATAAAATAAATAAAAATGACTAAACAGCATCTGTTGCATTTGGCTCTACCTCATTATAGCCAAAGCATTGTTTTAAAGGGCTGGAAGGAAGCATGACATCATATCAGTTGAAGAAGAACAAACCATCATTGATTACTTAATTGATATTCATATACTTATTCTCTTTCTTTTTAAAATAAATGTTCAACAATATACTCTGAAAATATTTATTAGAATATAGCCAAATAAAACTGTTCTTTGGAGTAGACTTTTTTAAATGTTGAAAACTCACTGCAAGTTTAATAAGATGGCTGTAAATGCTTAGTGGTATCAAATACTTTAAAGTGAACACTAGGGCAATCTCACAGTGATGTCTGCCATCTTACCCCATTGATTATCAGGACTGATTCAACTGATATGGCTCACTAAGCTGGTGTTCTCTTCATCCCTCACTGTCTCATAGATGTCCCTCCTAAAGATTCAGACTGGGTCAAAGAGTAAAACTTTCTGACTTTAGTCAAGATGAGTAGCTGAGGTCTACTAGAACCTCATAACAAAATCTCAAAAAAGTTAAGGCAACAAAAGAAATTCATTTTTAACCTTTAATAGTATGGTAGGATGAAAATGGTGATTCATATCTACAAAGTGCTTTAGCCATAAACTTTCTCACTACCTGAATATTTAAGACACTGTAGGATGCTAGGAAAATCACAGGCTTTAAATCAGAGTAGGCCAAGATCTCTTTTCTGACTGCTAGGCTTCCTTAACATGCTTATTCCCCAGGGAAGGGTGAGTGCGTTGTCTGCCCTTTCTCTAGCCCCACAATGCAGGACAATCAGACATGATAGGGAGTCAAGTCAAAGCAGGAATTCAGTTTATTACTGTGAATGTCAGTTTATATATGTTAAGTGACATATATAAGTGACATAGTGTGATATGGGGGTACCTCTAGCCAATGAGAGACAGCCAAGACCTCCCTCTGGCTGGAGGAGCATCTACCTAGTTTTTGCTGTTTTATCCTCACTTGGTTTCCTCAAACTTAAGCCAGGCTTTTCTCTGTCCTACAGGCCTCAAGGTATAGGCCCTGAAATTATTTTGGCCCAACATCTCCCCTTTTTGTTTTATATGCTACCCCTACTAGGGTCACCAAGTTGAATGGCCCACCAGAGAGAGAATACAGGTCAGGGCCACCCCTATTCAGACTTTAGGCCTGGATACTCTCAAAATGAGAGTTCATCTGTGGGGTGAGATGTATCAAGCCTATCATACTGTACTTGAAGGGCCATGACTTATACCTGTCGTATCTGTTTTTGCAATGCTTGTCACAGCCTTTGGAGAACACATGGCCAAAAAGACAGATCAATAAACAAATATCCATTGGCCCAATTAGGAAAGAAATGAGTGTGGTAAGTCATGGGGACCAATTAAGCCAGGTCTCATATAGGATTCTTGACTTAAATGAATCAATATTTTTTCTTAACTCATCCAGGGTTCTTGTAACTATCCCAGAATAGTTCGCATTGAAGCAACATTCTTCCCCAAGTGCTCTGCAAATTCTTCCCTGTTCCATAAACAGCAAATCCAAGCCTCTCCTATTTTGGAAGGTTACCTTGCTAAGGAATCCAAAGACTTTTGTAAATAATGTAATGTAGTCTCTGTCTTTTCTAATTATGTCCAGCCCAGTCTGCTCACATCTCCAGGGAGAACAATAATAATCAGGAACAGCCCCATAGTTTCTAATAGTGGAGGCAGTCTGGTTGCTTCCTGTCATACATAAAAGGGTGTCTGCAGGAGGGCATATTGTTGCAAGGAACCACTTGTTCATCCCCGTTGACAAACTAGCTTAACTTCACAGAAATTGTATTAATTAAAACACTGCTTGACCCATTAGCTCTAGCTTCTTATTGGATAACTCTTATATTAATTAATTTAACCAATTTCTATTCATTTGTATATCACCACCACGTGGCAGTGGCTTAGCTGCAAAGATTTTAACTGGTGTCTGTTTCTGGTGGAGGATCCATGGCATCTCTCTGAATCTTTCTTCCTCCCAGAATTCAGTTCTGTCTTCCCTGACTACCTATCCTGCTCTATCAACAGTCCAGGACAGTTTATTCATTAACCAATAAATGAATAAAGGACCTCGCACACCATTTCCCCTTTTATGTTTAAACAAAAAGGAAGGCTTTAACAAAGTAAAATTACATATAACAAAACAGTTATCAAGGAAGAATTACAGTTACAATATTTATATCTATATTATCTTTTATCATAACTAAGGAAAAGTATAACTATAAATTCTTTAACTCCATCAAAGACTGCGGAAGAATATATTACCTAAGTAAACAAAAAGTGCATTGTAAGCAACTTCCAAAATTCTGGAACTGCCAGAGACATCTCACTACCTGGGCAGTTACCCAAAGTTCTTCAGTACCATTGGGGCATCCAATCTTCAGCCTACAGGCCCATAATATCCAGCAGACTTTTCCATGAAGCAGTAAATTTCAAAGACTGGTCTACCTATATTAGCAGTTTGCAGGTCATTTTCTTCTGTATCCTGCAGAATATCTCACAGACTCTTTCATGAAGCAGGAACCCTGAAAAATCATCTCACCTTTCATCAAGTTCAGCAGTCATTTCTCTGTGGGTTCTGCATGTCCATTTTTTACAGCATACCGTGAAGCAGTCCAAGCAAGAGCAATTTCTTGCCCAAATGGCTAACCAACTCTATAAGGAGTTTCTTCAATGCCCATCATCCTCTTGAAGTAGCTTGGTGCTGCCAGTAGCAGATGTGTCTCACTGCCATGAAAAGTCATAAGTTCTTAAATATTTTAAATGCCATATTCTGAAGGTCTCTGAAAGATCTGAAGAATACCTAACGAAATATAATTTTATACATCTAGAAAATCTAACTAACATGACTACAAGTTTGACTATTTTAGATGATTATCTACTAACCTATATTTCTTAATTATACATTACATTTTAAATGAGCTATACAATACCTTAATTAAGATCAGACATACACATATAACAAAATTGACCTTAAATTTATATGACTATACTAAGATCCATACCAATGCAAATTATTTGTATCTATGTCATATCACCCTTTAAATATAAACAAACATTTATAGGCAATATTTGGGAATATGGACGTAGATTTGTCCATACAATACAAAAACAGCTTCCTGCTGTTTGGGGGTGCTGTTAATCAGGTCTTCAATGGTCTACCCTGGGGTTCATCTCAGTCAGCAGTTGGGCAAAGTAATTTATTGAGGGTGTTCATGGCAACCTTTCAGGGTTGTGGTCTATCAAATCATACTGGTCTATAAGCAGTCCACAGGTTCTCATCTTCTGTGAAAACAAAAGAAGAATTTCTTTTCCAAAGTAACATATCCCTAGACCCAAATTTGGAAGTCATGATACCTTTATAGTGCATGTGCTGGTTTAGTTTAGCAGCCCATACAATGAAATGTCTCTCTGTACTTAGCTCATTCACAGTCAAAAAATTCAAAGATAACACCATAGTATACATAATCCAGATTCTCTGTGAATTTTTCATTTTTACATGGCTTATTTTCTTTACTCCTTTTAATCTATGTATATCTGTTCTCTGTCTCTTTAAAGACTTTTTTTTACTTCTTTTTCAACTCTATACTCCTTTTCTTCTCTCTTCCAAGTCTACGTACACTTATCAAACACTGTGACCCATTTGGAGCTTTTTTTTTATGTTTGAATCTGTCCTTATTATGTTATCTGTAATTTCTAACTGATCAGAAGTGTTTCTTAAAATGCTAAGTGGCTTGGTTTCAGGGCTCTGGGTGCTGGCTCCACCACTCTCAGGCTTTAAATATGATGGAGGTAGTTTATCTCAGATCTAGGACTGCCGGGTGGGAGTCATCCTCGCTGTCAAAACTCTGGGTAGTACCATGTACCTTATAAACTCTTTTTTCTGAGTAAAAGTTAAATCTGACATGCAGTGCGCTGCAAATATCTCTGTATATGGTGGCAGGAATCCGTCATGCTCTCCTGCTTGTGCATGCCTAGGAGTTCTGATTCCACTGCCTGCCCAGGTGGGGAGCGCTAAGCTATAAGCATGGTCTCAGCTACTTTCCACCTGACCCCAAGTGAGCACACAAACACCCCGGCCCATCAATGCCATTGAAATGTTGCATAGCCAGAGTTCGTGCTGATGGCATGGCCCAGGAAGCTGAGTTTTAAAACCACGCAGCTTTTTTATTGCTACAGCTGAACCAGTAAACTCTCTCTTAAAGGAGCTGTGGCACACCGCCAGTAAACAGCTAGAAGCTGTGTTAAACTCTGTATTTTTTTTTTGGTCTAAAATTCCTTTTCAAGCCCTCTCAGGTATTACATGGATATAGTCGACCATGTTGGAGTGCCAATTGTTGCAGGAGGGCCCACACTAGCATGTCTCCTAAGGACATGAGAACACCCAGACTCATTAGAGTAAGATGCCTGGGGTAGGGTGCACCCATGAGAGCCTCTGCATTCAGATCTCCCATTGATCCCCAGAATCCAGTTTCCCGTGTTCCAGTTCCCATGCACCAAATTACAGAGATCCAACATCAGGTCAGGCCACCATATCCAGGGTGTTGTCATCTAAGAAGTCTGGTTTAGTATCCCTCCAGTGCCAGCGATTGACAGGATCCACATCACCTTCTGTCGTTGGTGGAGGCTTGATGCGATGCCTGGATCTTGATCCCCATGAAAAGAGTTAACAAGATTACCACTATCAGAAATAAACAGGCAACACTTTTCTCAAAGGTCAGTCTCCCTTGGGCAGTGGTGATTTTGTGTGTGTGTGTGTGTGTGTGTGTCTGTGTATGTGTATGTTTAAATTTAAGGGTTGTCCATCATAATCTCTTTCTTTCCTTCTCTTTCTTTCTTCTTTCTTTCTTTCTTTCTTTCTTTCTTTCTTTCTTTCTTTCTTTCTTTCTTTCTTTCTTTCTTTCTCATCTTGGTCTTCCCCATTGTCCTGAGGGGAGGGGAGAAATTTTAAGTTATGAGCATGTAGACAAATAGGCATTTCCCCTCTGTTTGAGAAGACACATCTATATCCTTGACCCTGTGTCAATAAGGGATCTGGGCTCCTCTGTTGGTTAGTGAGAGGATCCTTCCACATAACCTTTAGGCAGGGTCTCATTAGGTAGGCATCCCCAATATTTCTGGAATCTATTTTGTTCATCTGATTTTTGAATATTTAAAATATTGATGGTTAATAATACCTTTTGCAGTTGTAGATGGGGGGAGACTTCTCTCCCTTTCTGTTTTATAGGGTCCTCTTTGAGATATTGGTGACGTCTTTGAACAATTGCTTGACCCTGAGGGTTGTATGGGATATATTCCATCTCTGGAAGAATTCTTTTAATGTTTTACTTATAAAACAGGGGCTGTTGTTGGTCTTGACCTGTTGAGGTAGTCCCAATGTAACAAAACATTGTAAGACATGGTTTTTGGCATGGCTTGCTTTTTCTCCTAAGTGGGCAGTAGCCCAGCATGTCTTAGATTACATGTCTATGGTCACAAACATATATTCTAATTTTCCAAACAGAGGGTAATGTGTTGTCAGATAACATTGGGTCCTAACCCTCTTGGGTTTACCCCTGGCCCTTATAATGGGGGGTGTGGAGAATCTGTTGGCAAGCCTTACATGTATGAACAATTCTCTTTAATTCTGCTAAAGGGATCTGGGGGTATAGGTATTTGAGACCTCTCCAGTTGACATGCATTTTGTATGGGCAGAGTTGAGACCTCTATGAGACAGGCCCCTGAAGCTGCAGCATTCTCTTAGGAAATGAGTCCTGGGAGGTTTTGGTGTCCTCTGAGATGTTGAATATATATGGGGCATTTTCTACCTTCTAAGAGTGATACAAGTTGTATTATCAAGGTATAAATCCAATCTGCTATAGGTTTAGGGTAAGTGTGACAGTAGGTTCACTACATAAGTGATGTCTGAATAGAGATTGCAGGGTTCTGGGACCTCTTGTAGGGCAATATATATGGCCATCATTTCCTTATATTAAGCGGATCCTCCTCAAGGGAGAATTTTGGTAATCTTTGTTTTGGTCCCCCCCTGTGGGAAAAACTACAATGGCAGCATCATTTCTCCCACCATCTGTATAAACAATGAATACTTGGGGGAGGGACCTAAAAGAAAAGACTAAGGGGACTCTCCTGTATAGTTCTTGATATAGCTCCACTAAATGGGACTCCCCAAAGTGGATATTTAGAGTACCCAGAAATTCCTCCAGGATGTTCCATGTCTGTTGAGAACAATGTCTGGCCAACCATTCTAAATCCTTAATTTTGAATGAAATTTTTAATTTAGAGAGATCTTTTTTATAATGTTGGAGGAATGTGTCCCTGATTTTCATAATCATATCAGCTATTTGATCAACTAGAGAGTACAGTCTGGGAGTGCACCTGAGAGTGGTGTGTACCCATTCTAGTGGTTGTGACTGCGGAACAATGGCAGCTAGTTTGGCCTTTTTCCCTAATAATATTCAGCCTTGAATTGGAATGTTAGGACTTTATCTTGCTAAAGAAACCTGATGGAGCTCGTTGACAAATTCATTGAGTGCCTGATGAACCTCAGGGGATAAGGAAATGATCTCATAAGGTTGGCCCCTTTTAGAAGATCATATAACACATCCAGTTGCCCAGTCTCCACAGGCAACCAGGGCCTTACCTAGTTCATTTGTCCCATTATCTTTCGTAACCCTGTTAAAGTGAGAGGCTCAGGCAGGATTAATTGGGGTCCATTTACTTTGGCTTGAGTGAGTGTTAATGAAATGGGGGTACCTTTTGTATTTGGTATTTTGTTTGGGGCTATTTTAAAGCCATGTTGTTGAAGAATATCAAAAATTGTGGTTACCAAGGGAGCTAGCCCTGATTCCTCCAAAATGTCCAATTATTAGATCATCCATATAAACATATAGGAGGGTATTATCTTTCTCAAAATAAGGAGAGAGGATACTATAAGAATATTATTGACAAAAGGCCAGTCTATTGGCCATCTCCTGTGGGAGAACAGCGCATTCATATCTCTCATCAGGTTGAAAGGAGTTAACTGTAGGAATGGAAAAGGCAAACTTTTCACAATTCTCCTCATGGAAAAAAATGAGAAGAAACAGTCCTTTAGATGAATTACAGTGAGGAGAAACTGGGGGGGGGGGATTGCTGGCACCCAAGGTAAGCCCCTTAAAGGGGTCCCTACTAGCACTATGTGGGCATTGAATACTCATAGGTCCTGTAACATTCTCCAGGTCCCATTAGGCTTATATATCACAAACACAGGGCTGTCCCAGGGGTTTATTGAGGGCCTTATACATCCTTCTTTAATCAGACTTCTGGTGATTTCCTTGAGATCTTAAGTATAAGTTCAGGTAATGGCCACTGCTCCACCCATATCAGCTTACCGGGTACCCACCTAATGGAGGAACCCTGAGTGCAGTGGTCTCTACTTTTAGGGGTCTGCCTGATAACAGCTTGCTTTTATCATCATAGATGGCTAGGTGGTCCATTTGTCCTAACAAATCTTATCCCAGGAAGTTTGCAGACAACCCCGTGAGGATCAGAGGCCTGAACTTTCTTTTGTCTCAGTGTGGCCCCACCCAAGTATATATTCATTTCCTCCTGGCAAGAATGGAGTCCCCTTATTTGTCTCATTCCCCTTTCCCACTTCATTCTTTCCAAGGAGGCTGGGTACATAAGGAGATGGCCACTCCTCATCACAGACAATATCTACTTTCCTTTGTGTCTTTGCCTCTGCCTGCCATATTCCTTTCCCCTGGGACCACTCCAGTAAATTGCACCCATTTTTGATCTCCCCCCTTGTCTGTCTCATTTTCTTCTGTTCTTTTGGTTAATTGGTTCCTTTTGGATCCTTCTGACCTCTCCCAATCTTTGACCTTTTCTTGCTCCTCACTTATCTCCTTCTCCCCCACCCTCCTAACCAGCTGATTATTTTTGGATTCTTTAGACCTCTTCCAGCCTCTGACCTCTTCCTTACCTGCCATTCGGAGAGGCAGAGCAGCAGGGTGGAAACATGCCTTGGATGCAATAATAACAGCACCTTAAGTGTTGGGTCATTTTTGTGTGAGGTTGTGTTACCCATTGTGGAGTCCCACTCGCCTTGAAAACTGCTTTGCCCTGGGACCAGATGCCCCATGTTGGGTGCCAGTTGCTAGGCTTCCTTAGCCTCCTTATTTCCCAGGAAAAGGTGAGTGCAGTATCTGACCATTCTGCAGCCCCACAACACAGGACAATCAGATATGATAGGGGGTCAAGTCAAAGCAGGAACTCAGTTTATTTCTGTGAGCATCAGCTTATATAGGTTAAGCGACATGGTGTGATAGGGGGGTACCTCCAGCCAATGAGAGACAGCCAAGCCCTCCCTCTGGGTGGAGGAGAATCTACCTAGTTTTTGCTGTCTCATCCTCACTCAGTTCCCTCAAACTCAACCCAGGCTTTCCTCTGTCCCACAGGCCTTGAGGTACAGGCCCTTAGATAATTTTGACCCAACATCTGACCACTACAATTTGTAACTGAAGGGTAGTCACAGTTAAGAAAAATTACACTTGTAAAAGCTGTTTCACAAGGTTTGGGTTTTTTACCTCATTTTTATTAGTCATTGGGCAAGTTTTTACAATATATTGGAACCACATTGACTCCATTCCCCAACATCTCCCAGGGGAGATTGCTTTATAATGGGACCACAGTGTTATTAGACAATGCAGGCTAACAAATAAAAAACTCAAAGCTAAGAAGGTATCCTGCCTTTGCATTTGTTTGGCAGTGAGGTTCCATGAACCACAAAAAATATTACAGCAATAGAAATATCATTGCTATTGACTTCCCTCTATAACTTAATGATAGGACCTTGTTGCTGGTCGCCAAATAACATGGAGAAATCAAGTGAGTATTCATCTGAAATCTTCATCCCTATTGGCTAGCTTCAGGGGTGCTTCAAGGTGCTGTGTGTACTACCAGAGGAGAAAAAGAGTCTTCAGTTTTATTCAGCTGTAAACCCTGCAAGCTGCAATAGTTACTGGTACAGCAAGCACACCCACATGTGCAATATTGGCACAGATGTTATAGGGATAAGCAAATATTTTCTAATTGGGTTTAAGGCTCACTCTGTAAGTATGACTTCCATAGCTGGTAGCATTTCTAGGGCCAAAAACATGTGACTAGACATGTCATAGGCCCTAGAGAAGAATCAACTACTATTAATAAAGGATCCCCCAAAAAGCCAAGTAAACTGATTTCAAAGTTACAGAAAGCCAGCTATTTGGGAATTGCAAAAGAAAAGCAGCTGATTTGTACTCAGACACCTAAGGGTTACAAAAAGAGACAATAGAACCCGCAGTTTCAAAAAAATAGTTTATCTAAGGGAAGAGCTAACTTCTCTGTTCTGCCCCCAATGAACTTCCTTACCTCTTCTCCATCCTTATACAAAAACATCAGAATGAAGCATTTAATTGGCATTCCTTTGAACTTTGATCATTAAGGAACTGGCCTGCAACCTGATTATAGCATGACCAATGCTCAGCATGCCACCTCTGTGGCATTAGATAAAGCCTATTCCAGATGTTTAAGGTTACCAAATTAATATCTTTCATTTATTCCTACAAATTTAATTCTTATTTAACTTTATAATTACTCAGCTAAGGGTTTGTTTTCTATTGAAATGATATGACAGATACCATGTACAAGAGAATGTAAATTCCTTTGGTAGATATTTTAATCAAGTATGTAAAATCTGTCAAGTGTTGTTGAACTGAGCCCCGACCTCCTACAGGTTACAGTCCAGTGATGGAAGCAGATGCTAAAACAAACACAAATAACTAAATTACAGCCCAATGACAGTAAGTAGTTGCAGGAAGAATATGTAAAGTGTGGTAAAATGTGAGACCTTCCTTGTAGCTAGCTGGTTTCATGGATGACCTCTCTAAAGAAAGGACATAGAGGCTGAAAAGGAGTATATCATAGGCAGACCAGGAGAAGAAAATTCCAGATAATAAAAAAAATGAGAAACACAAAGACAGAATAAGATAGAGTGCATAAAGAAGAGGCAAAGTGACTAGAACACAATGATAGAGTGAAAGATAGCCTGGAGTTAACCTACCTCAAGATACAGCAGTACTACTCTTGGGTATATACCCAAAGGATGCTCAATCATACTACAAAGACTTACTCAACTATGTCCATAGCAGCATTATTTGTAATGGCAAGAACCTGCAAACAACTTTGATGCCCCTCAACTGAAGAATCGATAAAGAAAATATGGTACATTTACTCAGTGTAAAAAAAAATGACATCATGAAATTTACATGCAAATGGATGCAACTAAGAGAAAAAAAAAACATCATGAGTGAGGTAGTCCAGACGCAGAAAGAAAAACATGCATGGTATGTACTCATAAGTAGATATTAGATGTAAAGCAAAGGATCACCACCCTATAGTACATGATTCCAGAGAAACTAGATAACAAGGAAAATCCTAAGAGAAGTGTACATGGATCTCTCTGGGAAGGGGAAATAGACAAGATCTTCTGAGAAAATTGTGAGTGTGGGGTTGGGGGAGGGAGAAGGGAAGACAGAAGAGGAGGAGGAGAGGAGAAGGGGAGGGAGGAGAAGAACATGAGAGAATGGGATGGTCCAGATGGGGGAAGAACAGAGAGGGAGAATAAGAAAAGAGATATCTTGATTGAAGGAGCCATTATGGAGCTAGCAAGAAACCTGGAACTATGGAAATTCTGAGAAATCCACAAGGATGACCGCAGCTAAGGCCCTAAGCAATAGTGGAGAGAGTGCCTGAACTAGCTGTCCTCTGTAATCGTATTGATGACTACCTTAATTGTCATTATAGAAACTTCATGCAACAACTGATGGAAGCAGATGTAGAGATCCACATTGACGCACTGGGCTGAACTACCAGAATTCAGTCAAGAAGAGGGAGGAGTGATAATATGAGCAAAAGGGTCACGACCATGATGGGGATATCCACTGAAACAGATTACCTCAACCAAACTAGGCCCTCTGAATGTGGGTGACAGTTGTATGGCTGGGGTAGTCTGTGGAGACCCTGGCAGTGGGACCAAGGTTTATCCCCATTGCTTTATCTGGCTTTTTGGAGCCCATTGTCTTTGGAGGGATACCTTGCTCAACCAACTAAAGTGGGGAGGGCCTTGGTCCTACCTCAAAGCAATGTGTTAGACTTATTGACTCCCCATGGGAAGACTTACCCTCCCTGAGAGGTGGATGGGGTAAGACTGGGGAGAAGGTGAAGGGAGCAAGAGGGAGAGAGGGAGGGAGTGGGAACTGGGGTTGGTATGTAAAATGAGAAAAGATTGTTTTTTAAAAAAATAAACTTTATAAAAGTATAATGCCGTGAAAATAAAAGGGGAATTAAAAATAACTCCAAACCTCAAAAAAGGGATGCGGGGAAAAAAGGCCTGAGATGTTCACAAATTCTGAAATGCTGTCCACAAGGTAGGTGGACATTAGGGTAATGGGGCCTTGAAGACTGTAGGAAGGAGTTTAGACTTGTAGGGAATGGAGTGGGAGACTAGTGAGGTTTTGAAGCTAGAGCGTGATCAGATTCCTGTTTTTAAATGTTCGTTAAGGAGTTGGGGAGTCACGTGAGAATTTTTTTTTTCTGGAGGCTCAGACATGGACAGGTGGGGGCAGGAACAGAGAAGACGTCAGATTGGTCTCTTTGCGGATCATTACCTTCACAGTCTCCTCTCTGGAGACTGAACAGGGACATCTGCATCCTGCCTGATCTCTGTGGGAGGATATCACTACTTTTGTGACCTGTTTCACAGTATCTGCCTTTTTTTGTTCTTGGTGCAATCAAGCTTCCCTGGGGCCCAGGATGGTGATGTCAATATTTTCCTCAGTGGGAAAATAAAATTATCCCCGGAGTTTTATTGATGAGTTTCTGTGATCTGCTTCTCAGAGATAAAAAGCCTTCCCACACATTATAAAACTGGTAATTTCAACTCTTTAAGAGTCACTGGAGTCTACTGACTGTGGGTGTCAAATGAGGATGTGCTACAAATTTGTCTTGGCCTACTGTGTGCAACTGCTTTGTAAACAGACTAGATGGAAGGAACACCCCAGAAATGGTAAGAGTCTTGTGGACCAACATCAAGGTTATTCAGAGACTTTTACTATTTTTGCCTGTGACATCTGTAAGGTAATCACCACCACAGGAAGTGGAAGAGGCTGCCTGATTGGGCTGCTGATCAGCAGGGTTAGTCTTCAGCAACTGTGTGAGAGATGCCAAGGGAAGTTCACCAAATAGAACCTTTGCAAGTGGGGTTGAGGGTGGAGAGCTCTTCCTAGCATATATGAAGCTGTGGGTTGATGTAGGATTCCCCTCTGCATGATATGAATATATTTTATTACCATTGGTTAATAAAGAAACTGTTTTGACCTATGGTAGGGTCGAATATTGAGAGGCTGGAATAGATATAGAGAGACAGAAGGCAGAGTTAAGGAGCTCTGTAGCTGCAAAAGCCTACTTGCTGGTAGGCTACAGCCTCATGGTGATATATAGATTAATAGAAACTGGGTTATTTTAAGATATAAGAGCTGATTAGGAATATGACTGAGTCATTGGCCAAACAGTGCTGTAATTAATATAGTTTCTGTGTGATTATTTGGGTCAAGGCAGCCAGGAAGTGAACAAGCAGTCTCCACTTACAGTGAGTTCCATCCCCAGTACTACAACAACAAGAAGAGAGACATCATAAGCTTAAACTTAAGTAAGAATTGAAGATAATGGTGACTTTGAATTTATGAAAATGAGTTTGACAGTGTCACAAAGTCATACAGCTCTGTGGTCTCAAATGGAAAGTGAATAAGGAAACACACAATCTGTTAACATTTGACTCCCCAGAATATTCAGTGGGCCAGATTTTTATTTCTTCTGGGATTAATGGACTGAAATTATCTTTGCTGGTGAATATTACAGAGGGAAAGAGCATCCCCCATCTCTCTTCCAATGTCATTCACAGAGTAACCTGAGTGTTGCTACCCTTGGCTGGATTCTCCTGAGGTATTTGCCTAAAACTTCAGGCATATAGCTTATTTGCAAGGATGAGCTGGGAATCTAATTCTTCAGAAGCTAAATATTTGCAAACACTCATTCACTCAACAAATATTCTCCAAGTAGCTGTAGTGCACAAGACATTATGCTAGAGACAGGTAAATACTTCTGAACAAACCAAACACAGCCTACATTCTCGTGAGGATGTACAGACACAGAGACAAAGACAAGTACAGTGTTAGGTGTCATGAACAGCAATTTAGTCTCTCATTTTTAGGTAGATGAGGAAACTGAAGCCAAGGGGTGCCTTTCCTGACAATCCACAGGTCACAGACCGAAGATGTGAGTTATGCATAATTCACAGACATATAAAATCAGTCTATGGCTTTGGAGATAGCATAGTAGAGAAGGCTCTTTTCCTTGCAAGCATGAGGACCAGACTTGAATTCTCATACCCGTTTAAATGCTGCATGAGTTAGCAGCCCACCTGTCATTCCAGGACACGGATGACACAGGCGGGGAAGAGGGCTTCACCAGCAAGTTAGCTAGGTGAGCTTCAGCTTCAGGACCCTGATTGATCTTTGGGCTAACGAGGGAGGGAAACTTGATTGGGGGAGGGGGACGGAAATGGGAGGCGGTAGCGGGGAAGAGACAGAAATCTTTAATAAATAAATAAATTAAAAAAAAAAATCCTGGGCCGGGCGGTGGTGGAGCATGCCTTTAATCGCAGCACTCGGGAAGCAGAGGCAGGAGGATCTCTTTGAGTTCGAGACCAGCCTAGTCTACATGAGCTAGTTCCAGGACAGGCTCCAAAACCACAGAGAAACAAAAAAATAAAAAACAAAAAAAAATTCCTGTTACAATAGCTAAGATATATGGCAATCAAAGAAGATTCTCAATATCAACCTTAAGCCACCATATACAATGCCACCGGCAAATGCACACACATGTGCCTACACATATGTGAATATGAACGCATACGTGCATGAACACCACACACACGGACAACATGACAAATATAATAAATTTTTTATTTATGTATAAGTTGGTTCACCTCACTGACTTCCCTTGGTCTAAAGACCAGAACAGAGCTAACAAAGATGCTGAGTGGTTGATCAGGGTCTTGAAAATCCATCTTATTAGACTAGGTAGGCTAGGGTCGAAAATAAAATGACCTGTTGTTGCTAGCTCCTCTTGCTAGGTCTGGTTAATAATCAATGGTGATAATTAATTTCTTGTACCAATTCCTGACCTCAACTTTTTGCTATTGATAAATAGGTGTGCACCCTGAGGACTAAAAGTTCAGCTGACTGACTTGTTCTTTATGTATAAAAGTTTAGGTTTGTGGCTCCCTTAAAACTCCTTATAAAATTACCTTTCAAGATAAGTAATAAAGTAATTGGCCCTTTCTTTGTAACTGCAAAATGCAGCCTGCCAGTAAAAGGCCAGAAAAGAACATCTTGCTTGCCCACATGATTAATCTATAACCAGTTTTTCAGGTATTAATGCGTGTGGGTTCTTGGGCTAATTTGTTTTTCACTTGTAGGTCATATAATGTTTAATTATGAAAGGGATATGGAAAACATGCTGGTTTTTTACTGTTTATTTTGTATTCACTTGAAAAACAGAATATAACCACATTATAATCCCTATATTGCCTGGAAATTTTTGTTGGGGCATATACACTGTAGAAAAAAAAGTGCACAGTAGTAAGAACAGAAAAAGAACACAGAATACAGAAAGAACATAAAAGAAAGAAGAATAAAGAAGGAGCCCATAAAGAGAGTGTATGTGTTCCCTTTTCTAAAACCTCCCTCAGATAGAAAAGTTTAGTTTATGCTGACTCTGTTGGATTCCTTTCAAAGTGCGGTACTGTCTGGAGGCTGGTCCTCTAGACAGCAGTAGGTAGCACAGTTTAACTTGATCTGAATACATTTGACAGTGCCACATGACCAAAGCTGACATTTCTATTTTTACATTCTTATATCTTGGTGTGTGAAGTTGTATATTTTGTTGAAAGAAAAAACAGTAACAACACACTTGCTTACCGGGTAGGGTTAAGACAGGCTGCAGGAGGTTTGTATTAGGAGTAGTGTTCAGCTCTGAAAGTCTGAAACACCTCTGGCCTCGCAGTACAGTGGGTTGCAGGGGATCTGACAATTGGCTTAGTTACTCGTCTTTTAATCATCTTCTCCCTGTTCTTTCCCCCTCCTCTTTCTCCTTTTGTTCATCCTGTCTTCTTCCACCTCCTTTCCCCCTCTTCTTTTCTAACTCCTCTTCCTTTTCTTCCTCTATTTTTTCTTGCTGTTGTACCAGGTGTTGAATCCATATGACTTTGAGCACAAATAAACTATTCCCATTGCTGTCTTTCCACTTTTAGCTCCTGATTCTCATTTTCACCAATATTCTGGTCCAATCCGTGCCTCCCCCTGTGTGCACTGAGAGTCTTTCCAATGCACCTAGATATCCTGAGTTTCCTAGTAACTGGAATGAGATCAAAGGCCATTAGCACTCTACTAAGCTGCGTCTTAAAGTCAGCAAAGAGCCATACCCACAGAGTCCCTTCTCAGTGTGGACTGACAGTCCAACAAGGAAGTTTTACTGTGGCGGTTTGGATTAATGAAGACCAATAATAATAGGTATTTGAACAAGTTTAATGACAAAACCAGACTCACGAAACCAAGGTTCCAGCAGAGTACCCAGAGCAGGAAGGAAGGGGCGCGCACAATTTATCAGTAAACATACACCCGAGGGCAGCCTGCCCCCAAGGGGAGGGCTTATCCCTACATTTTACACCCTATCTCTGATGTCTCTTGGGGAAATCATTGCAATAATGTGAATCATTGGTTCCCCTCCTTATACCACATGCAATGTCATCTCTCTGTTTTGAGAAAAGAGCAAAATCTCCAAACAATTGCGCAAGTTCCTACTTGTAGTCCCACATGATTCAAGGATTCTAATATTGCAAGGATTCATGGGAGGCCTTGAGACAGGAAACAACCTGTTATTTTCTATTAAGAATAATCCTCTGCTCCTCCTTGGGACATTGGGAGCTCAGTCCAGTGCTCCAGTGTGGGTCTCTGTCTCCATCTCCATCCAACTCCAGATGAAGGTTCTATGGTGATATGCAAGATATTCATCAGTATGGATACAGGATAGGGTCATTTCAGGTTCTCTGTCCTCAGCTGCCCCAGGAACTAACTGGGGACATCTCCCTGGGCACCTGGGAGCACCAAACCTCTTGCCAACCCTAAGATGGCTCCCTTAATTAAGATGTGTGCTTCCCTGCTCCCCTATCCAACCTTCCTTTATCCCAAACATCCCTTTTCCCAAGTTCCCCCCAACCTCCCCTTCTCACTTTTCTCTCCCCATCTCCCCTTACCTCCCTCCCACCCCACCCCCAAGATCCCATTTTTTGCCCCGCAATCTTGTCTACTTCCCATAATCAGGAGGATAGCTATATGTTTTTCTTTGGGATCACCTTCTTATTTAGCTTCTTTAGGAGATCAAATTATAGACTCACTGACCTTTATTTATCTCTAGAAACCAATTATGAGTGAGTACATCCCA
>NW_026067943.1:1637174-1665148 GCF_014885135.2 Alexandromys fortis
GGGGGGAGGGGGAGAGGAGAGGGAGGAGGGGGGAAAAGGGGGACGGGGAGGGAAATGGGAGGCGGGGAGGAGGCGGAAATTTTTTTTTTCAATAAAAAATTATATTTAAAAAAAAGAATAATCCTCATTGTTTCTCATACAAAAATTAAAAACTCAGAGGCAGTTGTTAGCAAAGTAAGAGTTTCAGGATGATAAAAAGAGAATATTCACCCAAGTACAGAGTCCTGCACAGTCCCATCATTCTAGAAGCTTTCAAGCTGGCACTGTCTCTCAGTGCAGACTGCTAAGAAAATACTATTTTTATTGATTGTCTCCAATGATAATACCTAAAGTTATTTCGAGCAACTAGATCCCCAAAATATCACTGAGTCAGCTTCCTCATAGTCCCCTTGCATTTGTAAGATATAACTTACAAATTGTGTATGTGTTTCTGTATGAGCAGATTGAACACAGGTATACATGTGTCTCTGTGTATACACACACAACTGCACACATATATGCCAAATATCAAATGTTTTCTTTGGCTGTTCTCTTTGTTGTTTTCTGAGACAGGGTCTCTCTCTGAACCTGACAATTCGTCTAGACTAACCGGCCAGCAACCTACAAGGATATATGTCTTTCTGTCATGTCACCCAAGACCCATAATGGTATTATAGACACACGGTACCATTTTCAGGTTTTAGGTGTTTGGTAGTAATCCAAATTCAGACCCTTGTGTGGGTAAACAAGAATTCTATCTACCGAGTAATATCCCTAGCTTCAAACTGTTTTGTGATGGGTTAAATGTACATTTTCATAATGGATATATCACTAACTCATTACAGAACTGAGAATAATTTATTTGTGCTCAAAGTCATATATTGATCTCAATTTTCACCTCCTTCTCCATACATAATCTGGTAACCTCCTCTAGAAGAACATGAACCAGTCCTTTTTCAACACCTTATGCTTCATCTCTCATGGATTGGATAGTATGCCTATTTGTCATGATCAGATGAAACAATTACTTAAATTTTTCCAGTATAATAAAAAACTCAGGAGTCAGAAATTGAAATAAAGACCTGATAAAAGCAAGGAATAGTGAAGAGTCAATTGGCTGCCCATCTCCCCATATTTTATCCATCCACCAGCCCTGGAAATCCTCCCAAGAATCTCTTTTCTCTTTTCCTCTCCTTCTCTAGCCAACCTCCCCACTATTCCGAAAACTCTATGGCTGATACCAGTCAGCCAATCACTGACTCCGTCCTTTCATTCAACATGGCTTTATTGGCACAGTGGAATGGCCTGAAGAGCAATTTTCCCACAACAGTGAGGTCCCATTTCTCATCAATGAACATGCAATTCATTCAAGTCCCGCCAACTCATGTCACAACAAGCAAGTTCACCAGGTGCTAAGGCTACTGTCTACACAATCATGCCTAATCGGTAGGAAACATTGGTATCATTATAGCCCAGCCAGTGATGTTCTATTGTCTATACAAGTAAAAAAGAAAGTATATAAAATTCAAAAAGATGTATAATTTAAAAACCGTATTGATGACTACAGAATTTTCTTCGTTCACATAACACTCCTATCAACCGTGGTATGGCTATGATGTGATAAGACCTCTGCATAAGATGCAGATGCAGGGAACTTAGCCAGAAGATCTAGAGACTGCCTAGTGCGCCCTCCCTAGACAAGAGCATGTCCACACTTAAAGAGCTTGCAGACAACAGTTCTGTCTTCCTTTTCCTACAAAGTCACGGTGCGGGAGGTACAAAGTTCATAGCTACAGTCCTGCTCAGACAGGGGGCAGGAACAACAAGAGATTTCCTCCTGAAACCAGGGGTGGCTGAGGACCAACCTTTGCTTTGCAGGTCTATATTCTGAATTAGAAGCAAGCTGAGATATTAAGGAAATTGTTGAAAGCATATAATTTTTGCTCCCATGTGTATGTTCATGGATGTATGTTTATGGGTTCATAGGTGCTCATGTCCATGTGTATATCTTTTTCTGTGTGTGTGTGTGTGTGTGTGTGTGTGTGTGTGTGTGTGTGTGTTTGTACAGGATTTTAGAAACCAAAGGCTGATGGCAGGTATCTTCCTGAATGGCTTGTCATTACATTGTATGAGTCAAGTATCTCTCTGAATCTGAAGCTTGCTGATTCAGCTAGGCTTGCTGGACAGTGATACCCTAGGATCCTCCTTGTCTCCCTCAACTTGGTGGTGGGATCAGCCGTGCACTGGCATGCCCAGCTATTCCTTGAGCACCAAGGATTGAAATCAGATTGGCATGGCAAGCACTTCACTGACTAAGTCATCTTCCCAGCACAAGAACTGTGACTTTTGATGTGCAAGCAAATCAAGTTCCTGAAAGTGGTGCACATTCACTGTCAGTTCAAGCAATGTATTGCATCATAAGTAGGGCTTAGCATGGGCACAGTGCTCTGCCAGTCACTGTGAGAGTTAACAATGCTCACACACACATACACAGAAATCAAGAATGTAACAGCCGTCTCCCTTCTGAGAGGAGCAAACAGCCAATTTGGGAGATAAAAGTCAGCTCCCCCATGCCCAGCACTCCTCTGGGGCATGTAAGTCTGTTTGCCTTTTATCTCTCTGCGACCAGAGTGATCGTTCTGAAATAAAATATCTTCACGCTTTTTCCACTCTGTTAGAGGAAGTGCCAGATCCTTAAGGTTGCTCATGAAGTATGGCAGGGAATAGATTAAGGATCAGAAAACTTTTGTGCAAAGGCCCAGAGAGTAAACATTTCTTCCTTTGCATGCTGTACAAACTCTGGAACAATTTCCCTGCTCTGACCCTACAGTGCTAGGATAGCCAGTCAGGGAACAGGCTCCACTGTAACCCAATGGCACTTAACACAGAAGCAGCAGGAAGGCAGACTGGCAACAAAACTTCCTCGCTCTTGGCACAAACATCACACACTCTGCCTTCTCAAAATCTAAGATATTATTATGTTTTTAATCACAAAAACAGACTGAATGCATAGCAATAGAGTTACTTAAACACATTGTGCACAGAGAAGCAACCATTCACATAAAATAAAAATAAATCTTTAAAAAGGTAGAAAGTATGTGAGCAAATGAAAACAGATCAGAGTTCAGGTAGCTTAGGTTGATAAGCACACTTTAAAACACTCCCAGCTCTAACCTATCTGCTATGGCCTACTGGGATTTGGTTTGACTCTAACAGGCTGACTTCAATGATTAGTAGGTCATGCTTGCTATTCAAAAAGAAGGGGACATGATTATATAAGTGCCATGTACTTTCTGTCTGCTCTGATACCTCATTTACTCTGAGGTGCCCCTGTCTCTTTGTCATTATTTTCTCTCTTTTTAAATTAGTTTCCTGTCAGTCCACAAAGCTTCTGTAATAGAATAACATAAGCTACATAGTTCATAAATAACAAATTTATTTCTCAAATAAGACAAAATAAAAGGAGGAATCTATTTCTTGTGGTTTTAGAGGCTGGAAGGTCTCTGCATTCTAACTAGTAAGGACTCATTTGGAAGTTCATGAATATCCTCCTTGTGTCCTGTCCTCACACAGAGGCAGAAGGGACAAAGGGAAATTCTGAGAACCCATTTATGATGCCCCAATTCCATCAACCTAATGGCCTCCTGGAGGACCCTGGTCCTAAACATCATTATCGTGAGCTTTACAACTTCAATGCCTAAATTTGGAGGGGAACACATTCTTTCTATAGCATTTCCCACTCACAAACTTTACTACTCTGTCTTTGAGGCTTTATGAGGCTACAGAAATATTAGAATATGTTAGAATACAGAAAATAGCATATATATATATATTATTTGTGCTCCTGTTGTTGTTTTGAGACAGTGACTTGTGTACCTCAGATTGACCTCAAACTTACGATGTAGTAGAAAATAACCTTGAACACTTGAGACTCCTGCCTCCACTTCCTAAGAACTGGGATTAGAGGCATGGGCCATCATACCCAGTTAGGCAGGGCTGGAATTAAACCCAGGACTTCCTATATTCTAGTATAGTAGTCAACCAGCTGAGTTCTATTCCCACTCTTGTATATGCTAACTAATAAATACAGACTGTTCATTTACAAATGTTTCCAAGATAAAATCTAAGATCAATGTGCCAGCAGATGATGTCAGATTGCCTTCTTTGTACATGTATGCAACTGTCCCTATATGTCTCAAAGTGTCATGGCAGTTCTGTGAAGCCTTTTTGACATGGACATCAATGAACACTCAACTAGATCATCCTCATGATCAAATCAACTCCACGGAATCCTGACTCTTCACACCATCCCCTTGGAAGTTAGAATGCAGCATATAAAGTTTATGGAAGCAGGGACCTCTAGAGCAGTCATTCTCAACCATCCTCATTCTGAAACCCTTAATACAGTTCAACTGTAACCTTACATACATTTTTACTTCAGAACTATAATTTGCTGCTGTTATGAATTGTAATGTTAACATCTGATATGCAGGACATCTGATGTGCAACCCCTGTGAAAGGCTCCTTATTCCTAAGATGTTTTGACCCAGGTTGAAAACCACCAATCTAAACCACAGAATGGAACTCGAAAATGGCTGACAAAGGTTGGGTATATTATCAGTTGTTTCAACTTGGGGCGACAGTATAGGCACATACCATGTATAACATCAGGATACTATTAAGTGGCTTACAGTGCATAAGACAGCCCCATACCAAGAATAATCATCTATTCTAGAAGGCAGTACAATTGTGTTTGGCAATTCTCATTCTAATGAAATTAGGAACAATTGCTGGAGCTAGTTCTAAGTATAAGTGTCCAACTCCTATAATCTTTTCAAACTAAATATTAATGTTTTTCTTTTCTTAAAAATATAATAATATATGAGGCTAGAGATGATTTAAAAGCTGAAGCATTTGCTGTTCAAGAGGTGAGGACTGGAGTTCAGAACCCAGAACCCAAGTTAAAACCAGGTGGACATGGTGGTCCACCTATAATCTTAGCATGTGGAGACAGGGTATTTCCAGAGTAAACTGGCTAGCCAGAGAAGCTCAAATAGTAAGCTCAGATTTCAAGGAAAGACCCCCAACTCTATAGCATCAGGTGGAGAGGGATAAAGGCAGACACCTAACATCACCTGATGACAAGCTCAAACCTCAGCATTCATACAGGCAAGCACACATACACATGTACACACATGTGTGCACATACACACATGCATGCACGCATACATTACACATGCACATATATACATCACACACATGCACACATGCACATACACATCAAATACATGCAAATATACATTACACGCATATCACACATATGTACATATGCACACATATATAAATCACACATGCACATACATCACACACAAACACACATATACATACACACATGTAAAAACACACATATCACGCACACACACATATAGAAATATAGGAGGAGGCCACTTGTTTGTGCCATGCTGCTTAGCCCCAAAATAATCACACAGAAAACTATTATTTAAATCACTGCTTAGCACATTAGCTCTAGCTTCTTATTGGATAACTCTTACATATTAATTTAACCCATTTTTATTAATCTGTGTATTGCCACACAGCTGTGGCTTACCAGATAAAGTTCCATATGGCTCTGGCAGGGCTACATGGTTTTTCTCTGACCCCATCCTTCTTTCTCCCAGCATTCAGTTCTGTCTTCTCTGCCTGCCTAAGTTCTGCCCTGCTATAGGTCCAAAGCAGGTTTTTTATTCATTAATGGTAATTACAGCATACAGAGGGAAGTCCCACATCATAGAAATAAGTAAAAATAAAAAAGAATTATTTTAGAAGTTTTCAGAAAGTTTCCCTGGGCTCTATCCCAAGTATCAGACAAGATAGGAAACAAAACTCATGTTCCATCTCCTTACTATATGCTACCCCCAATTCTTCCCCCCCCCCATGTCTTTCTCCTTTTCCCCCTTCCCCCTCAAAATTCTGCAAAAGTGAATTCCAGGAGCAAGCCAATATCTGTGAAGATAATTTAGCCACCTAATTTACGTTTCAAGAGCAGCAATGGGAATTTATGTTTCCACACTAGTAGAAGCTGTGTGGTGATCTTCTCTGATGACACATGCACCATAAGGCAGAGTTTTTTGTTGTCAGCATCACTTAGCTAAAAGATCAGGGGTGTTCGCTTAAATTCAGTGAACTTGCCATATCAACTGCCACTGAGCAGGAGCTACAGATCAGTTTCTAACCTGCCTCTTGGAGGGTGGTCTGTCAGACCTGTTGAAGGAGCTAGAATAGTCAATAACCGTAAAATAAAAAAAAATGCTACATTCTCAGGAATACCTTGCTTTATACTGGGAGCAGTCAGGGAAATACAGACAAGTGATGGATGACTCCGGTGTCCACACAGCCCCAACCAATCATTCCCTCCTTTGTCAAAAGCAGCATGTGGCAAGTGTGAAGACAGGAGACAGTCCAGTGCTCTGTAGAAGGCTCCCATGCATGTGGCACTTGATAGGAAGTAACAGCAGAAACCATACACATGGGTCTTAAAAGACTGAGCAAGACACGGTCATCAAGACAAGGAGGTGAATTAGCTTCAACTGCCTGTCCCTGGGGAGGACTTTTTGAGAAGCTACATAATTCTATTAAAATTTATTCATTTTACGTCTATACCACAGTTCCTCCTCCCTCTTCTCCTCCCATCACTTCTCCCCCATTTTCCCTCAGCCTGATCCCAATCCATTCCTTCCTTCTCTGTTTCTGTTCAGAAACGAGCAGGCCTCCCATGGGTATCAAGTATCAACAAAACAAGGCGTTTCAAGTTTTGGTAGGATTAAGCACCTCCCCTTGTGTTAAGGCTGGGCAAAGCAATCCAGAATGAAGAAGAGGTTCCCAAAAGTCAGCCATTGTGTTAGAGACAGCCCTTGCTCCCACTGTTAGGAGTCTTACAAGTAGACCAAGCACTACACAACTGTCACATATATGTAGAGGACCTAGGTTGGTTGCATGCAGGCTCCTTGTTTGATGGTTCAGACTCTGTGAAATCCTATGAAGCCAAGATAGTTGTTTCTGTGGGTTTTCTTGTGGTGCTCTTGAATACTCTGGCTTCTAACATCCCTCCTCCTTCTCTTCAGTAAGATTCCCTGAGCTCAGCCTAATTTTGACTGTGGATTTCTGTATTTTTTTTCCTTCAGTTATAGATGGAAAGGCTGGATGAAGACTCTGATGGCAACTAGGGTAGTCACCAATCTATGAGTATAACAGAATATCATTTGGATTATTATGTTGACTTTTTTTTCTCCAATCGTGTTCAGTTCTATCCTAAATATCTGGGCTCTATTTGATGTAAGCTTTAAATTCTAAATAAGATCTGGCAATGGGAGATATGTCAGTGGATAAAGCATTTAATGGGCAAGAAGAAGAATCAGTGTTTGGATTCCCACATAACAGTCGGGCACATGTGGCAGTCTCCTACAATTCTAGGAGGCAAAGGCAGGGAATCACCAGCGCTAACCTGACTAGTGGGAGATCCTCCAACTCAAAAAACAAAATGGAGAGCTATTGAAGAATAAACAAATCAGTTTTATATCTCCAAAGTATGGGCACAAATGTATACACACATATCTGCACACACATAAGTAAGCCTTTATATATGCAGGCACAAAAAATAAAATAAAAAATAAGTATAATTCTAAAACAAGCTTAATTTGAAAGTCGTGGACATTACGACTCAGTCTCTGAGCTTAGATGACTAGCTTTGGCAGTGAGAAGGGAACCAACAATATGCAACAATGCTCTGAAACTGAGCATTGCAGCAGTGTATGATTGAAGGACAGGAACAAGCAGTTGAAGGCACTGGGAGCAAGTGAGCAACCATCAGATCATCTGTCCTTGGTGAAGGCAAGAAAAAAGGGAAATAGGTAGCTTAGACATCTCAGGGAAGAACAGCCGGCATAGGACATGGTGTGAAGAAGTGAAGTTGTCAACAAGGCAGGGTCCAGGAGAGAGTGATTGGGTTGAAGTAGTGGCAATAATCAAGATATTAGCTGCTGAATGACAAACAAGCTTAATATTGGGGGACAGGGAGAGAATGGAGCTAATGAGTTCTTCTTTGAACATACTTAACTGATGTGCCTATGAAATACCCAGACTGGTCTCTTAGACTGGAATGGGGTGGGGGTAAGTGTTACCCTCCACTCTAATATAAAGTTTCCTAGTTGATGGAAAGTCCTACATCTTAGAACAACACCAAGGACATGAAGCTAACAAAGAGCTGAGAAACTGCCAGACAATTGTCCGGTGCAGATGACATGAGAAGAAATTGCTCTTATAGTGAAGGGAGAAAGTGAAGACAACAAAATATAAAGGAAAACATGCAAACAGAGCCCTCTCAAAAATATTCTGAATTTCCTTTCTTGAATACCCTTCAAAGCAAAGAAGAATGGCCTCCTTGTCTTTATTTTTCTTTAAATTTTTATTTCATTTGTGTGTTTTTAGTGTGTGCCCATAACAAGCATGCACAGGACAAAAAAACAATGTGCAGATATTTGTTCTTTTCTTCCACCATGTGGTTCCTAAGAATTAAACCCAGGTCATCAGACCTGGTAACAATCACTTTTACATGCTGAACCATAGGGAAGGTCCTTCCTTGTCTTTGCTAAAGTCCTGATTTGTATGGGGGTTAAAGGGGAAAGAATAACACAGCACATCTAGATAGTCTGGCACATTCACAGACAGTAAGTTATGAGAAGACAGCTACGCAAGGAGATGATGATAATGCTGATGATGTGATGGTGATGTGAAAGGAATGATGGTAATGACAGTGATATGGGATAACAACAATAATAATGATGATAGTGGTGATAGTGATAATAAGGATGGTGGTGATGGTAATGATGGAGAGGATAGTGGTGATGGTCATGATGACATAATTGATGGTGGTAAGGATGATGATGGTGATGTGTATGATGATGATGATGACGATAATGATTAGTATATATTTGGGATGGGAAAGGCTTGTTAAATAAAACCTTATATGAGCTTGAATCTCTCAAATATTTGCATTCCAAGGCCAAATATGGTGTGAACCCCATATAAATAGCTTAAATTCTACAAGAAACTACAGCTACAGTTGGGGGGGGTCAGAAAACAAGAGCAGTAGATAATAAACTAATCAAGCAGATGAATCATTTTAAATGCCTAGGAAGCCTCATTAGCCCAAGAGGGAAAGAAACCTGAAACTAAGAGATTAAAATTTATTACAATAAAGCAGCACGTTAAAGAAGATTTATAACAGTGTCCCAAAGCTGATTATGAAATTTGGCAGAGTAACTTGGCTACAGAAATTGGAAGCTAAAGAAACAACATGGTAGTCACTATTATGCAGAAATTGCCCTTTGTTCTTGAGGCTTAGAAAAGAAAATTTCCCCTCTAAAAAATGTACACGCAGACATTATCCTTAGTGATCAATGATCAGAATTTACTTTTGAAAGAAAAATAAATGTCAAAATAGGGTCTAGGAGGATGTTCCATGGATAAAAAGGCTGTTGTGCAAGCATGAGAAACTGAGTTCAAATCCTAGTACTCACATAAAGTCAGGTACATCAGGTACTACAATCACTAGTGCTAGCTGTGGGCAGTTGGAAAGAAGGGAATCTGAAGCTCATTAGCTTGCCACTCTGGCTGTACTGACAATCTCTGGCTGCATTGAGAGATCCCATCTCAAAAAATAAGGTGGGAAGTAGTTGAAGATGACACCTGAAGTTGACCTTTGGTCTCCACACAGTCATGCGCACACACACAAATAAGTATGTATACCATACACACGAGTTCTCATGGGCACATGCACACATACACACACATTAAAAAAGAAAAATATATCAAGAGAGTTAAGAAAGCCCCAAACTTCAATTAAATAATCAGTAAGAAAGAATCAGTAAAAATTGTTGCAGAAAAGGGAATATTGGGAAGGAGAGGAGTGGAGCACTTACCTAGAATGCCCTGTGAATAAAAGCTCCTTAAGGGATCTGAACTTTCCATTGGCCCTTCCGCAAGGCTAATCAACAGATTCTAACTCCGATGATTGTGGAGAGATATGTTGGAAGTCCAAAACTGAATTTTGTTGTGGCATGTTTAGCCCCAGTAATAGCGTTGACTTATTGGTATCTGACCTGACAATTGTGTGACTGGGGGATAAATCACCTGGGATGTACAAGATGGAACACTAGTTTCCCAGCAAAGAGCCAAGCATACTGTCAGGTAGCTTTGGAGGTCTCTATCAGGTGTCTCAGCTTTGTTTTACCCCTCCTACCTAATGATTCTACCACTGTATTTGAAAAGTGCCTTGCTTTAGGCTTTTATTATTCTATTACTATAAAAACTTCAAGGAACTGCCTCCACACTGGAACAAGGAATTTAAAGTGTTCTCCAACCATCATCGCTTATATTTGGCTCCAGAATAAATTCACTTATCCCCTTTGAAATGAGAGATTTTTTTTTTTACTTCATTGATGCAAGATGTTGAGCTCAATACTAAGCACTGAAGCAAAGCAAACAAGAATAGCCAAAAAGAAGGAAAAATAAAATAAAGGACCTTGGAGTGCAAGTTTATCCAAATCAGAAAAGTCATGCCAATGCAATTCTCTCCTCCAAATGTGAGTCCCAGTGACACTCATTCTTTGAGTACTTGGATCATTTAGAAGTCTTGATTTTCCAGCAATGGAAAACAGAATGTTTTGTGAGGAAATCATAAATGCCTTACAGTCTAAACCAAGAAACTCTAAGTCTAACTGTATATTTAAATTCTATATCAAACCGTGGTAGTAAACTCGAAACAAAGCCTGCTATTCCCTTTGTCTCCAGGCTAAGCTCTGCTTTCCTCTTTATGCAATTTCTTTTTCATATGCCCTCCACCCTTCTCAAAGTAGTTGCCACAGGTTCAGACCTTAACTCCCAGCCTCCCACAGTGGTCAAAGGCCCCGGGGCCTTGGATTTGATGCTCACAGGCTAGACTTAGGTCATCTGTCTATTGAAAGACAATTCCTACAATCCAGAGGACAGGGTGTGATAATTGGCATAAGCCAATCTGAGCCCAGTGGATATGAAATTGCTTGAGTTAAGAATGGTGAGAAGTGGTCCCCAGCTAAAATGTGGTAGAGCGTGTTGACCCCCCCAAAGCAGAAAATGTATCTGTTTGTTTTGCTTTTTACTTTTCTGGGGGTGGGGCATTGTTTTCAGAAAGAGAGAAAACAATAAATTGGGTGTATAGGGAAGTAGGGAGGATCTGGAAGGTATTTGGGGCAATATAGTAATATATGTAATGTATTAACAAGTGTTAAAAGAAAATAAGCTTTCCCTAAAGTAACACCTGAATTCTGAAAACACTACCTTTTGTCTTACTTAAGCTTCTTGGTATTAACATTTTCATTAATTTTACTTGGCTTTGATCAATGAAAATGTTAAATACACAATGGAGAAGAGTCATTGGATAATTTCTATCCATTCTCTATCCAGTTAAAGTAATTATGCTTTTTTGTAGATGAACTGTTATTAAGAAGACAGTAACCTTAGCCATATTTAGCACAGTAAAAATGTTCTGTCCATGCAGCCTATGGGCTTCTGTGAGGTCTAGTATATCAGGAGCTCTCTATGAGTTGCTCTGGTCACTTCCTAAGCCTCTACACTGCCTGCATTTACAACACTTGGACATCAGGAAGCAAGGTCTATACATGTCCATCACAATCTACTCAGTTTCAGTGCAACTGATATTGCTTAGAATATCAAGTCACTCAACACAGCCCAGAAGACATGGTTATGAGCGCTGCAAAGGTTCTTCTGTGCACTTAGTAAAGCTAGGCACATTCTGTTATGAAAGACAATAGATTGTGAGTCGCAGACAGAAGAAAGGTGTGTGCAGTGCACCTGCCGAGGCATCTCTCCACACCAACATATGCGGCCTTTCTGTGCAA
The DNA here is from genome assembly GCF_014885135.2 of Alexandromys fortis. NCBI lineage: Eukaryota > Metazoa > Chordata > Mammalia > Rodentia > Cricetidae > Alexandromys > Alexandromys fortis. The sequence continues at coordinate 1,649,108 of NW_026067943.1, forward strand.
TTTGTAAGGAAAAGTTGTATGTTGTATCTACACAGTATTTTCACAGTATCTAATTGCAAGTTTGAATCCAGATGGAAGAAAGGCTAACTCTCAGTGCAGAGGGATGAAAGACACTCATCTTCACAGAGGGAAAAGGCACTAAGTCATCTCTCAAGCTGTGTCAGTTTTCTTCAGACAGAGTGCAGAGAGACTCTACACACAGGGCCTGGCCCCTAACCAGGAAAGTAAACACCAGTAAGGGACACATGTTCTTAGTTTGATCCCATGTTCCCACCCTTCTTCTTCCTGTACTACCCCCTGCCTTGTGGAAGAAAATCTTTAGATACAAAATAACTAAGAGAGAGAACATAGGTAGAAACTCCCATTCCTTCACAAACTCCTGGGTCTGATGTATTAGAAGCTGGTTTAAAACATAAGAGAATGTTAACAGAAATCTAAATTAAAACAAAGGGCAACCAAAGCCAGAAGGAGGGGGACATGTCTGTAATCCTAGCACTCTAGATATGAAGGCACGAGGGGGAGGAATTCAAGGTCACTCAGCTACATAGAGAGTTCCAGAGGTCAAGGAAAGCCTGTGCTTAAGATGACCCTGTCTAAAAGGTAATGCCGGGCGATGGTGGCGCACGCCTTTAATCCCAGCACTCGGGAGGCAGAGGCAGGCGAATCTCTGTGAGTTCGAGACCAGCCTGGTCTACAGAGCTAGTTCCAGGACAGGTTCCAAAGCCACAGAGAAACCCTGTCTCGAAAAACCAAAATAAATAAATAAATAAATAAATAAATAAATAAATAAATAAATAGAAATGGAAATGTAATATAAAATAAAAGAAAAAAAATAAACAAAATCTCAGCAGCAGTCACAGCAACAAAGTACTCTCAGTTATACTCATTCTGTGATCAAACGCAAAATGAATTCCAATTTTTAAATCACTAGTAAAATTTTGCAAGAGAAATTAAGCAAAGCATTAAATACAGATGAAAAACAGATGCTGCCCCTGTAGTATCTAAATTAGGCCTTTGCTAGTTTCTGTAAGCAAGGTGTTATTTAGGACCCTGGCTTATTTAACTTTCTATTTCTGTGAAGAGACACCATGCACATGACAACTTTTAAAGGGAAAACATTTAATTGAGATGGTGGCTTACAGTTTCAGAGATTCAGTCCATTATCATCATGGAGGGGAGCATGGTGACATGCAAGCAGAGATGGTGCTGGAGGAGCTGCTACATGTTGATATGCAGTTAACAGGAGTTACACTATCTTTCTGGGATAGCTGGACCACATATGAGACCTCAAAGCCTACCTCCACAGAGTCACATTTGCTACAAGAACATACCATCTCCAACAAAGCCATACCCCCTAACAGCGCCACTCCCTTTGGGGTACATTTTCTTTTAAAGCAGCAGCGACCCCCCAGCCATACACCTGCCTCTCCTGTAGAAAACACAGGGAGTACCCAACCACAGCCATTCACTCATTGGCTGAAGGTTCTTTGATGCCTGCTGCTTGTCAGACACTTACTGTCTACCAGTCTCCAAATATTGTTTGCTTCAGTCTCTGCTTTATTCTAGTTGAGTGACAGTGAACTGGGGATCAAAGAGATTAAATAAATTGTCTTTGTTCAGAAACATTGCAGAGGTGGCCTTTTACAGTTTTTCCCTTGTGTACCTTATTTGTATCAAACCTATGCCATTTTTTTTCACTTCAATACCTCAATGGAAAGAAGGAAGCATCCCAAAGGCACAGGGAGACACAAGGACCTGATCTCTCAGTAAGGTGAGGTGAGGCAGCCTGGTCACAAAGATGACATTCACTTATCCTGCTTGTGAAAAAGTCATATGACAACTTGCAAAATACTTTATGGGCATCTTCCTCACGTTTTGATTCACAGAATCTTGAGGTCACTGCTTCAGCTAGGCTGGTGGCCTGTGAACTCAGGGGATAACTCCCTTTGCCTTGCAATACTGTGGTTACCAGAGCCTCTGTGTCACCGAGGTTTTGATGTGGGTTTGGGGATCTGAACATAGGTCCTCATGCTTATACAGCAAGCACCTTATTGACTGATGATTCTCCCCAGCCGTAGGGACTCATTTTTAACAAAGAAAATATTTTAGGTCCCTCTGTGACTTCGGAAACCAAGTCCTCAAAGGATCCATGCTTTCTCTTCCATGGCTCTCACTTCTTGAATTAGTTGCTCTGTGCAGTGCCAAACACGCTATAAAAATCCCATGTGACAGTAACCCAAGGGTTCCTGACAGCAGACATGCTATAAGAAGGATGGGAGTCTGCCATTTTCAGGCAGACTCTACTCTTGACTGTGATCTCATAGGACCTTGGGAGCTGCTGAAGCAACTTCTCCACATGGCACAGCTACATTGTCACTCAAGCTGGGAAACACCTGTTTACCTAAAGGTCTAGATCTGAGTATGATAAAAGATACCTTCATGTTCAGACATGCAAAAGGGACAGCGTTGTGAAGTAAAGAAAAGTCATATGCTTCTAGAGACTTAGAAGAATGATGGTATTCTTACAGTACCATGTCCAAAACCAATGTAGATGGAAAGGAACAGTTTGGGATAATCACCAGGAAAAAGATAAGGAGACCCTTACAAAGGCCATTCATTTTTCATGGTACAGACTGGGTTAAAAGTATTCCAAATGTATAGTGAAGAATGTCAGGAAAGTATTTATACACGTTCTAAAGAAAAATGTATTAGAAAATTACATTAAACAACCATAAAAAGTACTGTTCAGAGGTATATTGCTCGGTTGTCTTGAAGATGGTAAGCATAGAAGTTAAGAGGTGGTTCTTTCTATGAAGGAGATTGAAGGCTTGTTTTAGGGCTCAGAACCACAGATAGACTATATCCATTGGAGACTCACATGAAATCAAAAACAGATCAAAATGATAAGATTTTGGGGACTAGAGAGTTTGCCCAGTGACTGAGCGCGCTTGCTGCTCTTCCAGGGAACCCAAGTTCAGTACTTATAAACCACATGGTGGCTAATAGCTATCAAAACACCAGTCATAGGGGATAAAATGCCCACTTCTGACTGCTGTAAAAACCAGGCATGCACATGGTACACATACATATCTGCAAGCATAACATTCATACACATAGAATAAACGGATGCATAAATAAATGATTGCTATAGATAGGTAGATAGATAGGTAGATTCTAGATAGATATATAGATAGATGATAGATAGATAGATAGATAGATAGATAGATAGATAGATAGATAGAAAAGAAGACAAAATGGTATGAGACCACCTATGATAGGATATGAGCAAGATATATACATAGAAGTCCATGGACATTCAATCAAGTCCATGTGGCAGATAGCTGATGGTACCTGGATACTCTCTCTCTTTCTCTGTTTTCTACTAAGCTTTGACACCCCCATGGTAGAGTCCTGGTGATAGTCATGAGTAAGGGGAGAGAGGGTGAGGATACAGCTCCACAATGGCATGGTGCCTTCATCCAGGGTAACCATGTGACTGGCATAGCTTCTCTCCATCCTTCTTACAACTGACTTGGTACATGCAATCCCATGCACCTTGGCTGATAAGTCACTGAGACTGTATTCTTATTGATGCTGGCGGGGGGGGGGGGGGGGGAGAGAGAGAGAGAGAGAGAGAGAGAGAGAGAGAGAGAGAGAGCAGAAGCTCTGAGTGTTGTAAGGAGGCTGCTTGTTGGTTCCCAGCTGCCCAGCCCCAAAATAAGCACATAGAAACTATTAATTAAATCTCTGTTTGGCCCAATCTCCTTGTTGTCTAACTCTTACATATTAATTTACCTCATTTCTATTAATCTGTGTATCACCACAAGGCTGTTACTTAGCAGGAAAAGTTCCAGCAGCTGTCTCTGGCAGGGCTACGTGGCTTCTCCCTGACTCCAACCTTATTTCTCCCAACATTCAGCTTCATTTTCCCCACCTAGCTCTCTTCCCCTATAGCTCTGCTATAGGCCCTATCAGTTCCTTTATTTATCAATAGTAATCACAGCATCCAGAGGGAAATCCCACATCACCTCCCCTTTTCTGGTTTAAATGAAAAAGAAGGTTTGAAATTTAACATAGTAAAATACATATAACAAAACAGGTATCAAGCAAGAACTACAGTTACTATATTTATCTTTTATCATAACTAAGGAAACTATATCTATTCTTCAACTCCATCAAATACTCCAGAAGGATATAAAATTACCTAAGTAAACAGAAAGTACACTGTAAGCAATTTTCAAAATTCTAGAATTGACAGAGACATCTCACTACCTGGACAGTCACCCAAAGTTCTTCTGTACCATTGGGGCATCCATCTTCAGCATACAGGCCCATAGTATCCAGCAGACTTTTTCACAAAACTGGAAATTTCACTCACTTTCTTCTATGTCTTGCAGAATGTGTCTGGCAGACTCTTTCATGTAGCAGGAACCCCGAAGGACAGTTTCACTTTTAGGCAAGTTCAGCAGTCATTTCTCTGTGGGTCCTATATGTCCAGTTCATCAATCAGTCCAGGAAAGAGCAATTTCTTGCCCAAATGGCTAACAAATTCCATAAGGAGCCTCTTCAATGCCCATCATCCTTTTGGAGTTTGAATCCATATTGGGCACCAGATGAAGAAGGACGCTTAAAAGAAATCCCACACTAGTTCAGAATTAACTATAATAGAGGGTTATTTATTTAGGGGTAGACTCACAGATCACAATGCTCTGCCCAAACAGGGAACAGCAACCAAAATGTTGCAGCCAGAAGAGAGAGCAGACGCACACTTTACATCAGCATATATAGTATATGAGGCCCCATGCAAGTGGGTGGGTAACTTAAAGGCTACTGGCTGCAGGAATTCCTACAGCATCTGAGATCTACTGCTTGTTTAAAGATAAGGGAAAGTTAGAGAGTTGGATCCATGGTTGAAAGAGTGCTTGCTGCTCTTCCCTAAGACATGAGTTTGGTTCCCAAAATACACACTGAGTGACACAAAACCACCTACAACTCTGGTTCCAGTGCATCTGATACCTTCTTCTGGCCTCTGTGGACACCTTAACAGATGTAGTATATGTGTATATGCACATATACATGTAGGCATATGTGAATATACACACATATAAATGAAAATAAATCTTAAAGGTAAGAGCTAATTTGGAAGATTGAAAGTAAACATTTTATATATAACATAGGATCTGTGATAGTGTATTTAATATAAGGATGGAACAAACAAACAGCAATGTCTAGAGGAATCAGGAACGCCTGATGAAGGAGAGAAGTACTGTTAATATGCAAAGTGAGGGTCACTCTCAGGAAGGAATAGGTGAGATTCCCAAAGATAGGAGCACAGAGAGCCAAGACACATTCTACAGGAGGTGGATCCAAGTAGGTGAGAGAAAAAGTGAGAAAAGGATACAGATGCTACCACATGGAGGGAAAGATTCTATAGAAAACAAGACAAGGGAAATCATATTCTCTGCATGATTATCTTTGATATGACTTCATTCACATTAGAATGACTTGAAAAATTTCAAAACTTATGATGTTTCTATTGCTTGCGAAAGTGATTCTGCAGAGTAGGAATACGCAACAATATGACTGCTTAGATGTTTAAGAACTCCAAGAGAAGTACAGCAGCTGGGATGTGTACAAAAGAATAATCTGTTATGTGTGGAAATGAGCACCATACGTTTGCCTTGATGGGGGAGTTCTTTGGAAGCTTCATTGCAGCACCATGAAAAATTGGAGCAGAGAAACTTTTCCAGCCAAAAGGGAGAAACGTGATGGATTCTTTTAATTTTCTTGAAGCTCAAATGTTCCCTCGCATATGCCAGTGTCGCAAGAGGGAAACAAAAGCGGATGGGTATTGGCCTCATGCTCTTTTGAAAAACCTAAATGAAACCACTTATTGTTCCAGATAAGTAATCTAATCATTTATTAATGACTGTATTATATATGTATGTGTGATTTCAAGCCTGCTATATATAATAGAGTCTTCAATGAGGCATGAGAATGTGTACTCATGAAAGGGAATTTTTTCTGTCGAGGAAGACACACTAAGGTTGACAAGGGTGTGCTGTATTCACCAAGACTGCCACCGAGACCTGGTCTCTATAGTATTGACTTACACAATGAACAGCTGAGAAGCTAAAGTGAACAGATAGAGTAAATGACTTGCCCCGAGGCATCCAGTTAACCAGATTGCCTTTTATCCATGTCCAAGATTATTTCTAATACATCAAAATAATTTCTGAGGCAGTTAATCTTCATTGTCAACTTGATGTGATTTAGAATATCCCATTTTAACCCTTTGAGGGAGGGTTCAGAGATATTTAACTCAACTGGAAAGACCCACCTCAAATATAGGCAGCAGCATTCCATGGACCACAGTCCTAAACCAAACAAAAAAATGAACTAAACACCAGAAAGCACCTCTTTCTGCCTCCTGGCTGTGGGTACATCTGCCTCATGGTCCAGCAACAACCCCTTCCCTGACATAATAGAATGCATCCCAAACTATGAAACAAAGTAAAGCCTCCCTCGCTTAAGTTTCTTGGATCCGTGATTTAGTCACAACAAGAAGAAAAGTAATCAATGAAATAAGTTACCAAAAAAGCCACCCTGTGTGTAGGCAAGATGGCCCAGTAAGTAAAGAGCTTGTGTCTAAGTCAGAAGACCTGAATTCTGTAGGGATAAGTCCCACCCCTTAGGGGGCGTGTTCGCCTCAGGCTAAAGTTCTCCTATAAAATTGGTGAGCATGCTCCCAGCGTCCTCTTCTGCTTTCCTGGTCTCCGCGGGAACAGTGGTTCTGTAAGTCTATTCCTCCATTAAAGCTGTCTATATTTTGACAATCTGTCTGCATTCGCTTACGCCGTTACAGAATTCAATCCTCAGAACTCACATGGTGAAAAATGAACCAAATGTATAAGTTGTTCTCTGACTTCCACATGTGTGCCATAGTAAATACAGGCACAGGTCCACATTCATATTCTCTATGTGCATAAAACAAATTAAAAGTCCATCCCACTCCTGGCCTTGATTCATGGCCTCCATTAGCTATTTATTGTCTATGAGAGAAAGACCCAACATTCTTCACAGAGCACGCACATGTAAAAAGGCCTTCATGTACCGTTCTGATCTCAGTCTCTACCTTCAACTTCTTCATCATACCCTTATGGTCACCATGTTTTCAGGGCCCCATCCTCAAAGGATACAAGTGTAGTGACATGTGAAATGGAGAACACCTCCAGCCCCAAATCCAGAACTATAAAGCACTCCAAATTCTGGAGCATTGTGAAGTGTTATGTTGTCATCATAAATGGGAAGCCCCATACCTGACCTTGACTGGTGGCTGCTATGAAAATGCAGGTGCACTAACAACTTTTGCTAATCTTTCTTTAAACTGTGTGCATAAGGAGTATGCAAAACAGAGCTAACCTACATCTGAAAACTATCTGCCAAGTAGTGCCCTCCCCTCTCACTTTATAGCCCATAAATGTTGAAGATGATAGCCATGTCTTTCCTGGCTCTGTAGTCTGAATCCAAGCTCAACTGAACCATGGACTATATGTTTAGTTAATATAGATTTAAATGCACTATAATTATCAATATGTTTATATGGACACTTACAGCCATCCATCTATCTCAACAGAACTTTGAGATTTGAAAAGCCTGGGTTCATATCCCTATGTCCTTATCCCAACTCAGGTAGCTTGCTGTTTTTTTATCCTCAGCACTGTTAGCTAGGCCATTGCTTCCTGGGTGTACAATGTTCTGGTTCTGGTTACAACACTATCATGTAGCCTCTATTAATCATGCCAATAGCAACCCTCTTCTTCACTTGAGACCATTGAAAATATGTTTTTACTAGGCTAAAATTCCCTGGGGACAAATTCAGTTTCCCTGTCTGGCACCTACACTCTATCATTCTTTCCCGAAAAGAACCATGTAATGGTATAAACCTCTTACCAAATTATTTATCATTTGCCAAATCATACTAATCAATGCCTCTGATATTTTTCAAATTGTTTTCAGGTTCACTTTATATTTAAGATTCAAACCCCGGTACTCCAAATCTAGGACCAGAATTCTTGATCTAGGTATAGAATTTTGAAAAAGTTACTAAACTCTCTAGCCTTGTTTTCTTCAATTATAAAATGAATATGGGGTATGGATTAAATGAGATGATTGTGGCACAAAAATGGTTCAGAAAAAATGGATAAATATCCCTGTTCCAATCAAGTACAACAAGAGGGACAGGTTGAGTATTTCATTAAGTCCTCAAGGGTAAATGTCAGAGAAAATAATTTGTCTAACCCCTGTTACTGAAATGAACATTAGATAAACATATCACTATTTAAATGATGAATTACATGACTCCAGAATTTAATTAGCACTTGTTAAAGAAAAGACTATTTTTTCTAGGTCTTTTGGTGGTACTCAGGAAAGGTGAAGTCATCTCTAATATTACATGCATCTTTCTGGTGTTCTAGGCCGTCAGACTTAATGTACATTTTCTTAAGATATCAAAGTTTTTGGGGGCAAATTGGAGGTTAAATGGGGGATTCAATGAATAAATAATATCATGTATGTTGTTCAGAATACAAATTCTAACATACACACATATACAAACACCTGCACGCATATACATATGTGCACACACACACATCAAAGTTGCAATACCTTCTTACTCAAGAGAAAGACCAAAATATAATGTAATAATTGTAATAATATTGCCATAAACATTATAATCCTATGAGCTATTCAACTCAAGCTAAAGAATTTTTTTGTCACATCCATGGGACCTCAAGTACAGTTTAGATTTATGGCTATGGTTCAGATGTAGATAGAAAGTTTAGCAAGAGCACAGCTGGGCTGAAGATTATAATTAGAGAATTAGTCAGTCAATAGTGACAGAGAAAAATTCATCTTCATACCACTAAACTTATACAGTAAGTAGGTAAAATGGAGACTAGGAAGTTTTCTGAAAGCATGGTTCTCTTTCAGATTCTAATTTTTTTCACCCAATGGCGTTGTGGAATATTTGTTTACACTGTGAGAAGATGAGTCACTGTATTTGGTTTAACAAAGAACTGAATGGTCAATAGGTATGCAGAAGAGAAGAGGAAAAACTTCCAGGCAAAGAAAGGAACACTGGATGAATCTAGGCACAAGGAGATTCCAGCGAGATGTAGAGGAAGTTGGACATACAAAATGGAAGATATGTAATAGCCACATGACAGGACGTAGATAAATAGAAGAAAGTTAATTTGAATTATGATAGTGGGGAAAAAACCTAGGCTAAAGGCCAAACTTCCACAATTAATAATGTGTTTTTATGTAATTATTGGCAAACTGGAAGTCCAAAAAAAGTCCAATGATAAAGCTTACTACACAATAGATTGTCTAAGGTATCCATAATGATTCTTGATTTGACTACCTTAAATGTCAAGTCCTCTGGTTTTCTAATAGCTACCTTTGATTTTTCAGCTTGCAAGAAAAGAGAATCTAATCAGGCAGATATGGTTGTGGTTTAGTACATTAAGATAATGATTAAGTCTGTGAACCCACAACAAGAAGAACACACTAGAACATGAACAGCAAGGTTATTCTTAAATTTAATGAGTCTCTATTTCTGGTCACCTCTTCCACAGGAGAAGAATATGATGATATAATAAGAATGTAAATTTTCCACAATATCTTTTGTATCCATAGTTGGATTTAATTTGGTAGGGCTGGGGTATGCATGTGTTCACGTTTATTGGGGGATGGGTTAAAATTATGATTATTAGAAAGTCAAGGAATGTGTCCCAAGTCATGATATTCAGGAGTGGAACAAAAACTCAGAATCTAAGACATTGAATCTAAGTCTCATGTGCCTTCCATCACACCTCTTTCTGTTCTGAACAGTAATTCAGAGTTGAGAGCTAAAAGGATTTCAAAGATCCATGAGAAATGAGAGTCAGGTAATACAAACACAGAGATGTAATCTTTAAAGGAAGGCCTATCTAAGAAGTTAAAAAAAAATTCTCCATGACTTTGTTATGTTCATTCACATGTTGGACATAACTCAGGGAAGGACCCACAATTTCAACTGGTCAGTAGACAGTTCCCAAACTCAACCATATAGAGAAAATATAATTTAAAAATAAAACATGGTCAAATATCTGGGAATTTTTGGAGCATTTTGAATACTATCATAGAACTACAATTGAAAAGGCAAAGTAGAAATTCCTAAGACAGCCATGGTTAAGAATTGCTCAAAGTTAGCAACTAACCAGAGAAACAAGATCAACGGACACCTAGTGACATCAACACTAGAAAGTGATCACCAAGACTTAGTCAATAAAAATTCTTATATTACAGCAGAGTCAGAAGTTCCTCCTTATCTCCCTGTGAAATAGCTCCAAAAGTCAAATCCGTAGTTCATGCAGTTGCTGACCAATTATCAACCTTTTTTTTTTCATCTTTACCTGCCTGGTTTGGATGTTTACCTTATTCACACTGATTTTGCTCAATTGCAATTTCTGAAGATGAAGAAGACACAAAGTGCCACAACAGACATGGGAGCTGGTGGGTACACAGGGAGGTCTCAGAAGCACAACTGCAATGAGCACCATCCAAAAAGTGATAAAGTGATGCTTTTTTGTATGAGTGGGTTAACGATATGGATGAACGGGAAGACTGGAAGAAGTCAAGGAAGCAGGTGGATGGTAACACCAGGACAGGCAAAAGTAGGTTTCTCAAAAGTTTTAAGAGAGTTTTTTTTTTCAGTGACGAGAACCCAGTTGGTGATTTGAACCTCAGTTTGATCGAATTCTACAAGTTGTCAGACATCAATGGGATTACTCATGATAACCAAACACAAGAAACTCAGGTCCATGATCTCCAATCACTTGGCTAGTGCCCAAAGTTCCATCACTACAATGGCTAGTCGCCATTAAGGATCCTTTCCTTCTCAGGGAATAAGTTTAAGATACCAAAGAGTTAGCATGCTTCAGTCTGAAAGCTATATCTCAAAGTGGAGAGCCTGATGACCTAAGTGGTGGCAAATTTACATGCCAGGGATGGAAACTCAATGTGGCCCAGAAATCGGGGATATCATCCTGGGTCTAGGGCAAGGAAATGCTAGAGAAATGGCTCAGTAGAAACAAGAAATCACAGATGTTTCTCCTTAACACAGAGATTTTCTTTACTTTCACCCATCTTAAAGAGATACTTATTCTCAAAAGATCTGGATTTTTTCTGATGTCCTAAACGCATTAGTATCTGGTTTTATCACTATTCACTTTTGCTCATGAAATAGAAGAGGATGTAAATGGACTTGTGGATATGTAAATACCTAACTATTGGGAAATACAGCAGCAATAACTCTGGGCCAAAGAATCTGCTGGACTCACTAGGGCCAGAATGACAAATCCAGTGTCACTCCCTTCTCTAAGAACTAGGACCCATACCTTCTTCATGCATTTTAAAGTCTGTATAAGGAACTAGCTGACAAATATATTTGGACCCTCAAACAAGATCGACATTAATCTCTCACCTGTGAAGTCACAGAAAAAATGGGCTCTATTTCTACTGATTTGTACTTAAATGGGCCCTTAGGGTCAATAACAAAACTTCTTAGGTGATCGGAAAGCCACCTCTGCTGTTGACAATGCCATAAGTAGAAAAGAGACACCATACACTCTAGAAAAGAGGTAATTGTCACAGATCCCTCAGTAGTAAAGGTAGAGATGGAAATACTGGGATAGTTTATATCAGAGCAAAGGAAAAGGAATCTGTGTGAACATCTTCATTAAAACAATCAAAGAAACTTATAGGCTACTTCAAAAGCATCCACACACTCCATATCCACCATTTGGTTAATTAGCATAATCGTTCCCTCCTTCCTTACATCTTTTAACACTGAAGCATAGTCGATTGTGGTTCGTCTTATTTTATAAAATTTGTTTTAGTTAGTTTCTCTGTTGCTATGATAAAACCTTAAACAAACTCAGCTTGGGGAGACAAGGGCTTATTCCATCTGATAACTCTTAGGTCACACTCCATCACTGAGGCAAGTCAGGACAAGAACTCAAGGTACGAACCTGGAGCCAGGCACTGAAGAAGCAGCCATGGAGGAACAGTATTTACTGGCTTTCTTTCCATGACTTGCTTATCCTGCTTTTTCATACAACCCAGACACCTACTCAGAGGTAAAACCATCCACAGTGGACTGGCCTCTCAATTATCAACCAACCATTAACAAAAACATGACCCACTGGCTTGCTTACAAATCAGTCTGAGGAAGGTATTTCTCAACTGAGTTTCCCACCCTTACCAAATGATCCTAGCTTGTGTCAGGTTGACAAAAAAAAAAATTTACATAGTTGTTCTATTTATGTCCTAAGAAAGACAGGTCAGCACAATGAGCTTTTCCTAGCCTTCCTGGTCTCCTATAAACCACCCCAGAGTCAGCCTTCACTGATGATAATTCCACCCAGCATGCATACTCCTATTAACCTGGTAATAAACAGACTTCAGTTTCCCATGCCTAGATTTAGAAATGGCCACATGTGGCAAACACAACTCACCATAAATATTGAATGGCGATACAAACCACTCTCTCTTCTTCCCTTTTGTTTCCTCATAAGAACGAGAGAAGTCTTTTGTTCTCCAAGGGCTTTTCAAGCCCAGTCATTCTGTGATTATTCATCATTTCTGCTTCCTCCATCTTAGGCAAAAAACAACAGAGCATAGAATAAGTAAATGTGGTATACTGGCCATGAATGACTAAAAGATGTGACTCCCATATTTCCATGTCAATCAAGGCAGATATAAAAACATCCATAACAGAACAGAAACTGAAGTCCCTCCACAGACTTAAAACATTGTTGACTTTCCCAAACCCAGGTGTGAAAACCAAGATATTCAGCATGAGGTTCTTAAATGCTGCTGTTACAATTGTTGATAACCTTGCATATCGCTATTTTATTTGTTCTAAGAGCCACTGATTTTTTGAGGGAACGTACCCCCCAAATCATTCCAATTGGAAATGTAGCTTCAAGATACAGAAATCAAATTTTCAAACTGAGCTGCATCCCCTGGTTGTTCAAGGCAGTCAGTACCAGTCCCAGAAGCATCCCACGACCAGTTCTCCACATCTCACACCCTTTGGTCACGTCACTGGCAGAGCTAGCAGTCATCTCTTATCATCTCACCTTGCGTCTACAAGTAAATCAGGTATCACCCGCTTCTTTGGACACAGAGAGAAATGCCTAGAAACATGAGCACTTCCCTGCAGGGTCAGGGGGACAGTCTTAGAATCAATGAAAGGCTTTGTAAATATGGTTTGGCCTTCAAAGCATCAGACAACCAGAGGTCCTCAAACATCTCTTTTTGAGCTCTCCGCTTTCAGCATACACAAGAAGCCGGAACCTCCTTGTTTTTGTCTTCTTTTGTGAATATATGCAAAACAGTAAAATGGTAATTGCAAGAGCCATACACCCTCATTGAGCTCATTTAGTTTAAATGCAGAGAGCTGTGATTCTTGTCATTCATTATCCAGAGATAAAACTCTTCCACGTATTTTTGAAAGAAGGAAATGAAACAGCAGAATTAGGAGGCATGAGTCCATTTAATTATTGTTTACAAGTCTCGGTGGAACAGCATGCCAAGTCTGCTTTGCCACCCAAGCTACACGCTAGACAGAGCCACAGCATCATTCTTGCCAATGAGTCTGGGTAGTCCTGCCAGAGTTGAAGCAAGTCAATCCATCAAGTGAGAACAAAGTCAGTAGGAGAGAAAAAGCACTCAAGTATACAAATGGGAAAGGACAGCCAGTCCTTGGGCTATTCAAACTAATTATCTGGATTCTAGAACACTCCTGAGTGAAGGCTCAAATCTTAGGAACACTTAGGCCCTCACTCGAGACATAACACTCCCAGAATGGTTCTCGTGACCGTTAGAATCTATGGATGGTGATTTCTCAATTGGGAACACAAATGCTATGGGATGCAACCATAATGGAGACTAAGAGAAGCTATTGGGACCAACAAGAAATCCTTCTAAGTTTCCTCTAAATTCTTTCCATGTCCATTTTCCTATAGATCCCCAAACTAACTTAATTACATGGTTTTTTTAGACCAGCAAGCTTCAAAAAGTGTATTCTTAGAATATGTGCTACACATTCCAGTTAAGGTCAGCACTCCTGAAGGTGTCTAAGAGAGCTGGGGGTTTAGCAACAGTAAAATCACACAAGGATCACAACAGCATGCAAAGTGATGGAGCTGGAGATGCTGGCAAGATTGAAAGATATTAATATACTCCTCTCCAAGGACAGTATATAAGCGGCAAGTGGACCTATTAAAATGTGCTGAATAATATTTATTTTAGGGTATAGTGAACTGAAGAATTGGCAATTAAAATAGGTATGCCTTGCCAATTTAAACTTAATATGTGTGCAAGCAGGCTTGCACACACATGTGAAAGTCAGAGTACAATTTACAGGAGTCATCTCTATTCTTTTGTGTGGTATACTTGGGGTCAAAGTCAGGTCATTCTTAACATAAGCACATTTAAAATGCCATTGTTCATACTTGAGGTTTTCAACATAATACTAAGAAATACATATAGACAGTAAAATGGTTATAAGAATGAAGTACATTAACATCTATCTCATCTTTTCTACTTATTTTTTGACAAGGGAAGCTAAAATAAAATTAATTTAAAGGTCTATAATCTAATACAATTTTATTCAGTATAGTCCTCATGCTCTAGGTGGAAAATTACGAGGTTGGAGATTCCACGATGAAATCAAGAAGGATGTAGAAGCTGACAGTTTCCTTTTATTACATACAAATGAAACAAATTCCCTGGAAGTGGGCAGGGAGAGAGAGAGGGAAGCTTTGGGAATGAGTGAAGTAAGTAGCTTACAGGCAAAACGAACTGCTCCAAAGTCCTGTGTTTCCCAGGTGATAAAATGATTTCTCATGAGTACAGGTTAGCAATCTAGACTATCTAATTATATACACCTATGCTGAAATTAAACAATGAAGAAAAGGAATAGAAGGGTTGTATTTTTCATTAATGGAGTAGAAAGTTCCAGATAAATGAGAGAAGTTAAAATGATCCCTGTGGAAATGGATTATAGTTTAAACAGTATTAATTCATCTTTAGCCTTAGATATGCATATGTGCATTTACATATAAAATATTTCTAGATACATGTGCATATATATATATATATATATATATATTAGCATGTACGTTCTTTCTTGATCTGTTGCTTATGGAGGGTAAATAAAGCAACACCTAACATTAAGGGACACACTGCACTCAATCCTTTGCTTTTTCGTGCATCGTCCAATAAAAGCAAAACATGACTCTCTAAAGAATTCGATATTTCCAGAACAGGGGCATAAAACAAATCAAGCCTGGGGCAACATCTTGTAGTGCAAACACATTTTAAAACTTTCACTGATGGTGGAAAAAATTAAAGGGACATAGGAATAAACAGGAGCTATCAAAGGCACAAATATAGGAACAAAATGAATTAATAGTTTATTTTAAAACAAAGGAGATATAACAGGGGCAGCATATTCTAAGAGGTTCAGGGACAAGAGCTTACTAAATATATTCCTTTCTACTCAATATTTTGAAAGGTCTGACTGTCTTGATGTCACCTGAGAGGTTAAAGGTCAAAGACTACTCTAACTCTTCTAGCCTTACAATCTTTTTTTAATATAATTTTTTTATTGAAAAAAAAATTTTCCTCCTCCTCTCCGCCTCCCATTTCCCTCCCCTCTCCCTTTCCCCCCCCCCTCCCTCTCCTCTCCCCCTCCCCCCCCTCCTCTCCCCCTCCCTCTCCAGTCTGAGGGGCAGTCAGGGTTCCCTGCCCTGTGGAAAGTCCAAAGTTCTCCCCGCTCCATCCTGGTCTAGGAAGGTGGACATCCAAACTGGCTAGGCTCCCACAAAGCCAGAACATGAAGTAGGATCAAAACCCAGTGGCATTGTCCTTGGCTTCTCAGCAGCCCTCATTGTCCGCCATATTCAGAGAGTCCGGTTTTATCCCATG
>NW_026067943.1:1669249-1670617 GCF_014885135.2 Alexandromys fortis
TGGTCTAGGAAGGTGGACATCCAAACTGGCTAGGCTCCCACAAAGCCAGAACATGAAGTAGGATCAAAACCCAGTGGCATTGTCCTTGGCTTCTCAGCAGCCCTCATTGTCCGCCATATTCAGAGAGTCCGGTTTTATCCCATGCTTTTTCAGTCGCAGTCCAGCTGGCCTCGATCTTGAATACAGATTCCCTTCATTTTATTGCTCAGTAACCCTTGATAAATCACACATACTTTCCTAGCCCAAGTCAGTTTCTCCAGTTCCAATCAGTATAAAGGAAAGATATGAAGAAGAACACTTTCTATTTTGATTGTTCTAGAACTCAATATAGCCACTACATAAATTGGCTAAAATCTAGTTACATGGTAACTTCTGGCTGACTGTGTGAGAAACAGAGTTTATTACAGATGTCCATGTGCTCAACTATAAATACAGGGTTGAGAAAAACTTTTAATGAAAAAATATTTCATCCAGGGATCTATTAGTAAAGTAGCTATGCAAGTTAATTTTCGCAACTTGACACAAGTCAAAGTCATCTGGGAGGAGGGAACCTCGACCGAGTAAAAGCTGACCTGTGGGAATTTCTGTGGCGCATCCTCTAGATTAATGGTTGATGTGGGAGGTCCCAATCCACTGTAGATGACACCACCTCTGGGTAGAAGATCTTGGTTGTATAAAAAAAAAAAAAACAGGTTGAGAAAGCCATGGGGAGCAAGCTAGTAAGTAAATTCCACCATGGCCTCTGATTCAGTTTCTTTCCCCTTAATCCTGCCTTGAGCTTCATCCAGGATTTTCTTAGAGAGTGAACATTCACCTGTAAGTCAAATTAAACCCTTTCTACCCAAGTCAGTTTGGGTTAGTGTTTTATGAAATCAATAGAAAGACAAACTAGGACAGGAAGGGAAAATTACATTGTAGGGGCTGAAGAAATGGCTCAGTGGTCAAGAGCACTTTCTGTTATTGCAGAGCACATAAATTTGGTTCTCAACACCCATGCTGGGTGACTCATAACCACCTATAATCCCAAGATTTTCTATGCATCTGCACATACATGTGCATTTTGTCTCTCTCTGTCTCTGCCTCTCTCTCTCTCTCTCTCTCTCTCTCTCTCTCTCTCTCTCTCTCTCTCTCTCTCTCTCTGAAACTTTACATTGGAAATAAGTAGCAAATCTATTTCAGAAGAGCTCCAGAGAGGATCTGCAAAGAGACCCAGTTCCGTCAGAAGACACTGGCAAGAAGCACTCTAAATATTGCTCCCTCTGCTCCATATACTTGATATATCTCTTCCCCTTTCCATTCTCCTTTCTCAGGATTGATTATATTCATTATTATTTGGACTTCAACATATATGAATATATAAGAATATAT
>NW_026067943.1:1670632-1795782 GCF_014885135.2 Alexandromys fortis
TATAGTGATTCATGCATCCTAGGCTGACCTTGCATTCCAAACTCGCATGCCTAAGCTCCCTGAGAGATAGGATTACAGGTGTGCAACGCTACACCCAAATTTGATTCCTTTTAGAAGTTGTCTTTGTCCTAATGTGCTCTCCTATAACAACAATACCTTATACTGAGTGTCTTATAAACACCACCAACTGATATCTCA
Organism: Alexandromys fortis; assembly: GCF_014885135.2. Lineage (NCBI taxonomy): Eukaryota > Metazoa > Chordata > Mammalia > Rodentia > Cricetidae > Alexandromys > Alexandromys fortis. The sequence goes on from NW_026067943.1 coordinate 1,670,831, forward strand.
CAATTCTGTGGATTGTGAGATGAAACAGCCCCATAGAATTCCTTTTAGAAAGGCACCGATTCCATTCATGAGGACTCTACCCAGACAACTCTCAGAACGGCTAACTTCATAATGCAGTTACGGGTCACCATATATTAATTTGGAGGTAGATACTAAAAGACTTCATTAAATTTAGAGCAGGCCAAAGGCACCTTCCTTATACTGTTATCATAAGAAAGACAGCAAAGGTAACATATAACCCATCAGTGGAAATCACCCAGGTAGCTGTCTACATCCCTCATTTAATTGTGCTCTATAGAAGCAGAAACCATGCCTAACTAATTTGTCATAATAGCCATAAAGCCTGGTATATAAGCACCAAGTAAATGCTACTTGAGTAAATATATAAAAATGAACTATTAATCATTATATATACTTATGGCTGTTTTATTAATTTATTCCCAGAATCTATATTACCTAGCCAAAAAAAAAGAAAACATATGCAGCTGACATTCAAATCTATGACACACCAAAGAGAATTAAAAAAAAAAAGTTAGCCAAATAGATGACTTTTTAGGGATTATATCTACTAATTCTCTTTGCTCAGTAGCCATGTCCTCTAGTCACCTTTTATGGTGTGTAAACTTACACAGACATAAATTATCAGAAAAAAAAAATGGGAAAACCAATGAGATATTAAGGAGAAGTTGTAAAAATCCTTCAAAATGGATGTACTTAGTCTCTACAACCTTTCTAGAGATATAGTCCATGAGAGTCTGTACCAAGCTTGTTCGTTTGGGCCACCAACCAGTTCCCAAATCATGACACAGAGACTTAGTATTAGTTATGAATGTATGGCCTTAGCTTAGGCTTGATGCTCGATAGCTCTTATAACTTAACTTCTTTCTCTTCATCTATATTTTGCCTTAGGGCTTTTTACCTTTTTTTCTTCTGTGTATCTTAACTTTCACTGTTTCTGGATGGCTGGCTGGCAGCTACTTGCCTTCTGGCCCCGGGTGTGTTCCTCATTGCTTCCTCATTCTCCTGGCTGCTCTTCTTCTCTCCTTTCTGAATCCTAGATTTCTCCTCCTACTGAATCTCTCTGCCTGCCTGCCTCACCTATCCTTCTCTTGCCTAGCTATTGGCCACTCATATTTTTAGTAGACCAATCACCTTAGGCATGCAAGGTGAAACAGCAACACAATTTTCATAATTAAACAAATGAAGCATAATCAAATGTAACACATCCTTACATTGTTAAACAAGCACAGCACAAACCAATGTAACACCTCTTTACACAGTTAAAAGTAATGTCCCGCAGCATAAACAAGAGTAACACATCTTCATATAGCTAAATATTCCTCAGCATAAACAAATGTAACACATCTTTTCCCAGTTAGAATTATATTCCACAGCAAGAGTCAGCTCAGACTGTCATGGAGTTAAAGGAAATGCTGAATAATCAAAGTGTCTGGGTTCTTAAGAAGACCCTTTTTAAGATTGCTTCCTGCTGTTTCTGTCTCTCACTGACCACCTGAGCTCTTTAAATGCCTCGAAAATCCTCATCTCCAGTTAGAAAGATTTACATTTGTTTTTCCATTTATGGTAGTGACAAAGTCAGTCTATCATGTTCTCAATCCAAAGGGATATCCTTTACCCACTCCCACATTTTTTATCTCATATTGTAGAAGTCAAGACTGGAGGATGTAGTTCAGTAGGTAGAGTGTATGCCTAGTTTTCATGAAGCCCTGGATTTTAACCCCAACACTACATAAACTGGGCATGGTAGCCCATTCCTGACACCCTTAGGTGTGGGAGTTAAAAGCACAAGGACCAGATGTTTAAGGTCATCCTAGGCTATATATCAAGCTGGAGGTAAGCCTGGACTATATGAGAACCTGTCTCAAAAAGACAATGGTAGAATTATAGCTAACTGGACCACTTATTTTTCTGTTTCATTGTTTTTGGAGTAAAAATCATTAACATTGAAATGCCTTTGCTTACTTTTAACTATTAGAGTGTTGTGATATGAATAGTTGTACCATCCACAAATTTATATGCCAAAATCTCACTTTAATTCAAGTGATGCTAATGGTATAGAAATCCTTTGGAAAGTGATTTGGTTGTGACAGCACAGCTGGGAAGGAGTCTTGTCGTCATTTCCTCTATGTGAAGGCACAGGAAGTCATCAGCTATGAGCAGGAAGTAAGCCCTCACCAGACCCTAGAGCTCTCAGTACTTCGATCATGGAATCCTTAATAATTTTTCATGGTTATAAACAATATAGGTTATTGACTTTTGTTACAGCATTCCAAAAGATTAAGATTTAGAGATAAAACCTTGCTGATTTATTTGATATTCTCTTTGGCCCTTCAAATTTCTTTGGAATGTTTTCAGAGCCCTGGGAATTACACATGAAGTCCAGCTTTGGAGCTGAATCACCAGAGATTTCAATGCCATAAATATAAAATTCTCCAAATGCATGCTCAGTCAAGGCAAATGATTCATATTTCCTAAAACCAGCCCTTCCTGATTTAATGCCAGTCAGAAATTCGTTCTGTGAGATAAGGGCCTGAGTCATAAAACTAAACCTAAAGAAAGAGCAAAAGGAGACTGCACATACTGTCTGCTCTCAGTTTCCATTGGTTAGGATAGAAGGAAACATTAGAAGGCATCTGTGACATTGGTAGGCTTGCCTCCACGTTGGTCATTCATAGTTTGAACATTATCAGAGACTTGTCTGGAGCCATGGGTGATGAAAATGCTAGGGCCTTTACAACTAACTGAGCATCAGGTAAGTGTGGGTTAAGTGGGTGAGAAACAGAAGGAAACATCTTCTTTGTGTTCTTTCAGAATACTCACGCAACATTCTACTGGATATTCATCACCCAGTGAAATCAACTATTCATAAAAATCCTCTCTTCTCACAAGAATAATTTTTTTTTTTTTTTTTTTGGTTTTTCGAGACAGGGTTTCTCTGTGGTTTTGGAGCCTGTCCTGGAACTAGCTCTTGTAGACCAGGCTGGTCTCGAACTCACAGAGATCCGCCTGCCTCTGCCTCCCGAGTGCTGGGATTAAAGGCGTGCGCCACCACCGCCCGGCCTCACAAGAATAAATTTGAACCTTATTATGTCCAGGTTAAAAGGTTCCTCACTTCACCACTCCCCACAACACACACACACACACACACACAAAGACACACACACACACACACACAAGCCTTTAAAATAAAAAAATGGAGTATTTTCTTGTGAAGCAGATAGATAGATAGATAGATAGATAGATAGATAGATAGATAGATGAATAGATAGATTTATTATGTGTGTATAGATGGCGAGACAGATATATCTATGTATGTATATATGTATGGGCAGAGATTCACACTCATACTCATATATTTGTTCTGAGTTCTTTTAAAATCTTCCAATACAGAAAACACATTTTCAACTTTAAATTTTTGCTTTAAAAATATGCAATTATAAACTCTTGGAAGAAAATTAGCCATGAGAACTCACCAAAGAAACTGCACACTGTTTTTTTTTTTTTTTAAGGACAAACATTCATGTATAAAATATTAATTTATTCTCTCCTACAAGTAAGAAGCCTCCATTGATTTTCTTTGCTCAAAGTCATCAGGTTAATTAAAGGTTTAACGGTGGAATCTGGCTCCACTTAGATGAACTCTCTTCTTTCTTTGAACCTGCTTCTTTTCACATTATAAATGTAAAACCTGTTCCAGCGAGTCTGGAAGCAACTTGGTTATTGATCTCCTAAAACCCAAGACTTGAGATTTGCCCTTTAACTCCATGGCAGAATGGGTAATGTCTCCCCAGGAGTTGTTGTGAGCCTATCCATCATTTGATATGAGAATCCAGTCATTACCCAAGAGAAAAAGAGAGAGAGAGAGAGAGAGAGAGAGAGAGAGAGAGAGAGAGAGAGAGAGAGAGAGAGAGAGGAGAGAGAGAGAAAGAAAAGTGAGAAAATAAATGAGAAACAAATAAGAGGATCTTTGAGCATATTTCCAATCCAATTGAAAAAAAGTATCCCTTATTTTTATCTCTACTCCATTTTGGACAAGGCTCAGGTTTGCTATGTAGAGAAGGGAATGACCAGAGTAGCATAGCTGCTGCCTGTGGTTTCTGCCTTGCTTATTTTCTAATTGGAGCTACCACATTATCCACAGCATTGGGCACTCATGTCCATAACACCCTTAGATACTTGTGCATCCACTTACAGCTGTAACACCCTCAGCTACCCATACATCCCTTTCTATAACTAGAGCATGAGTTCTTTCCTTAGAGGGTCTTTTCATAGCCAATAGTGCCACGTTAGTTTCTCCCAGAAGCAAGCCTGAGATGAAGCTTACTTAAAATACATGTTCTCTGCTTGTTACCTAGAGCTGCTGGGGTTTGGAGGAGTTAGCAAATCAGGAAAAGAGGGGGTTCTGAAGAACTTCAAAATTTCAAATACTAACATTTTATCAAGCAATCATTAAACCGTTTGTCACTGTTTAATGACAAATGAACCAGAAGACGAGGCTTTGGGGCCTGAAACAGGTCACAAGCTAAGAGTAAACTGGCCACAATAAAAACAAAACAAAATAGTTATTCCTTTCTGGCCCAGAGCTCATGAAGCTACAAGCTAATGTGATAAAAATTAACTTAGTTAGCCCTCTCCTATGTCCAACACCTATCCTGAGTTTGAGGTCAACATAGAACACTCCTTAACTGATTCAAACTCCCATGCCTAGTAAAGGATCTATTACAAATTGACGAGTTCTAGGAGATAATCAGTTATCTTTAAGGATATATGCCCTGATAGATTGACCACCATGATCCATGGAATGGCCCCACACCAGAGAGTTTATGACCAACACAAAATGAACTTAGTGGATTATTAAAAGGAGGTGGGAAAGAGGACATGAAGTTGGGAGGAAAGGTTAAGAATGGATTTGTGTCTGGAAGGAGTTAAGGGTAAAGGGGTATAATCAACTTACATTGTATGCTGCTGTGGGTTAATCCTTTTGTATGCAGTGAAAATATATAGCTCTCATTGATTGAAAATAAAGCTGATTTGGCCTATAGCAAGGCATAATAAGAATAGATAGGAAAGCCAAACTGAAAATACAAAAAGGAATAGGGGCAGAGTCAGAGAGAGAAAGAGAGAGAGAGAGAGAGAGAGAGAGAGAGAGAGAGAGAGAGAGAGAGAGAGGGAGGGGGGAGATGAGAGTAGTCACTGGGGAAGTAAGATGCTAGAGGACAAGTAAAGTCACAAGCCACTTGACAAAATATAGATTAATAGAAGTGGGTTAATTTAAGTTTTAAGAGCTAATTAGTAATAAGCCCGAACATTCTATAATTAATATAAGCTTTTGTACATTTATTTGGAACTAGCAGTAGAGACAAAAGAAATGCTCTGCCTCTGTTTATAGTATTCATGCATGAAATTATTACTTAATAAAAGATACTTGCATTTTAAAACAACATTAGGGCTGCATAGATGGGTCAGCAGTTAAAGAGTAATTGGTACTCTCATAAAGGACCTAGGTACAATTCTGAGCATACACACCATCCATACTTCTAGTTCCAGGAGAAACAATGCCATCTTCTGCCCTCCATGGACACGGCCTCCATATGCACTGCACACTCATTGTATTTATACATATACCCAGGCAAAACAGTCATACAAGCATAGTAAAATAAATAATAGAGGTTTTTAAAATTTTAATAACATTTTTTAAAAAACAGCAGTAATTCGATGTAGTTAATTGCTTTTTCCTTGGCTAGCCCCCCAAAAAACTGGAAAAGGCAGTGTTCATCCCAAAGCTTATGCCTCTTGAGGCAGAACATACTTTCTACAACTACAGACAAGTCTCAGTGGATCAACACTGCAGATGACTGGTTCTCTGTTCTCTCCTGCTGTGCCCACCATGACCCTCCATACTGCTTCTACTTTGTTAGAGATCTTTCCCCTTCCCCCTGCCCTTGCTTTGTTTGTTGTGAATGTGCAAAAGGGAAAGTGTCTTCAACCAAGGATGGAAGTTAGTCTGAAGTTCTCTGGTAATGGAGCTACTGAATCAGAACCTGCAGGATGTGCTGCCCCAAGTTTCCCACCCCTATTTAATGACTTTGAATAACTTTCACACTAATTAGCTGGACTTTTACAAAGGAATTTTTCCCTTCACTACCCCTTTGGTTATTATTGATTATACAGTCCATGTAGCAAAGGCCTAGCTCAGTGTTTGGCTCTTTTATTTAACACTGTCTAGAATCACAAGACATGTCTTAGATGGACCATTATTTTTGAGAGCATCTGCAGAAAGGTGAGTAGGAGAGAAATACTAGTTGGCCTTGTATCCCTGGTGTTCTATTGGATTCCAAAATAAAAGGGGGGGGGAAGATTTGTTCCCAGAGAGGAAACACCCAAGAGATTCATCAGCCTGGAAAACTCAGGAAAGCAAATGTGCATCATTTATTAAAATCCCTGCTCATGCACTTTCCCTACAGGCATATGTTGCATTGCCCACATCAGACCTTGTTAACCCAATTTCCCCATCCATATCCAAGAAAAAGGGAAGCGCTCATCATGATCAATACTCCTCGTCTGATGATAAACAAAGACAGATGAGCCTATGTGGCCTGTCTGGTTTGTGTAATTACTGTCTCTGTAGGCATTCAATTACAGCTAATGAAAAGGTGACAGCCCCCTGCTCCATCCTGTCTGGCAAAAGAGCATGGATGCAGGCTCCCTGGCCTGGCACACAGCTGACAGCAGGTCTCCTTTCTTTCCTTACCCCAACTTCAGCTCACCCCACAAGAGAAGTTTCTTAACACACAGAAGATCTAATGCCATGTCACCTCTGCTAAGAGAATTTTCAAAGAGGAAAGCCTCCTCATCCTATTTCTCTCTGGATGACCACTGCAGGGCTTGTGCCTGCATCAGCAGCCTGGTGTGACAATGTTCTGTGACTCACAGGAGTGGCTTGAAAGCAGAGGTGAGCCCAGGTTAGCAGTGCTGCCCTTCTGTTAGGTTAAAAGCTTTCACTCACAAGTGAAGCAGCAGGAAGACTACAATACTGCTTCTGCTTGCTGGCCGTTATTCTGTTTAAGGACACATGACTATATATGCATATATGTTGACTTTTCAATTTAAATGTATTTAATTAATAGGCAAACACTTCTCTCTTCTCTGCTGAGAAGTACGGAAGAGACCTGTTAAATACCTGAAGAACATTATTTCTGACCATGTTGAAATAGGAGCGGCGGCGGGGCTGCGTCCCCAACACCCCGGCCGCTTGGCTAGCTCATGCCCGAAATAACAACACACAAACTGTATTCATTTAAAGAACTGCTTGGCCCATGAACTCTAGCCCTTACAGGCTAATTCTCGCACCTGGACTAGCCCATTTCTAATGATGTGTGTAAGCACCCCAAGGTGCGCTTACCGGGAAGATTCTAGCCTACGTCCATCGTGGGTTGCAGCTGCCTGGGAGAGCAGAGCATGGCGGCTGTCCGGTCCCTCTGGAAGCAGCGCAGAGTCTGACCTCACTTCCTCTTCCGCCCAGAATTCTATTCTGTTTACTCCTCCCATCTATGTTCCAAGCCATGAGGCCAAGCAGCTGGTTTATTATAACTTAACCAATGAAATCAACAGATTGATATATGACACTCCCACATCATGACCATATGCTTTGGGGAGCAAACTCTTAGATTAAGTGAGTCATAGCCCTTGCTGGCCTAGACAGCCATCCAGGACTGCCATATTTATTTACAGAAATTCACGGATATCCCATTCTCTGCAAATGTCCTCATCCAAGCAGATCTTTTCCTCCATCACCAGAAGAGCTCAGCCAATGGCATCTAGCACAATGCGTACCTAAGTGTACTAGACCCCTTATCTCACAGAAGTTGAACCACACTGAAGTTGGACTTTATAAGAAGCCACACTCTTGCTTAGAATTTCTCCACCATTTTATCACCTCTATCTCCACCCGATCAGGTAAAAGAGAATCCCCATTTCCTACTCTGTTCCCAGGAAGGCACAGTCCTTCCCCACATTATTCTCAGAAGTTATCAAAGGGGTGATTCCACCCTCAGCTTCAGAGTCTAGCCATTCAGAGTATTTGCATTTTGTAGAAGCTCTTATGAATGGTTCAGAGATAAGTATGGATGCCTTTCAAGCTGATCACAGCAGGAGGCCCCTGTGGAACTGGCAAAAGTCCTCCAGGTCTCATCCTAGGGTGAGGGAAAAGAACTACTTAGGGGTGAAATCCAAAGCTTATGCAAACTCTCAGGAACCAAGATAATAACTCAGCCACTAACCTTAAAAATAAAACTTAAAGCTAAGTGGATATGAAGCAAAATATCAAATGTTTGTATAATACCGACACAAATGATCACTCTGTCACTCTTCCATCACTCTACAGAGGGCACTAGCAACTCATCCAAACCAAGAAAATAGAGCCAGAGGAGAGAGATGAAAGGGGGTCAGCTATATTCTATTGGCACAAAAAGTATCACAAGCTGGGACAGTGACAAGAACTGAATTAGCAAATCACACAAAGCTCTTTAACCTGGCTCGAGCTAGTCACCTTGTTGTAAGTGGTGGCCCTGGCAATGCTTCTTAAATCAGCCTCAACCTTTGCTGAGCAAATGCAGTGATCTCTCTACAACCCTCATAATCTCTTAAGTTTTACTCAGACATGTGCTTATGGGCAGTGACTTAACTGATGTTTAACTAGAAAGATGATAGATAGATAGATAGATAGATAGATAGATAGATAGATAGATAGATAGATAGATGATAGATAGATAGATAGATAGATAGATAGATAGATAGATAGATATAGATAGGATGATAAATAATAAATAAACAGAAGAGGTGCATAAAGATGGCCTAGCAGTTAAGAGCATTTGCTGCTCTTACAAAGAAAATGAGTTTGGTTCCCAGCACTCACATGAGGCGACTGACAAATGCCTGTAAACTCTAGTCCCAGAGGATCTCATACCCTCTGACCTCCATCAATACCTGGCCTCATGTTCACATACCTACACAAAGACACAGACACATATTCTGAAGTAAAAATTTAATGAAATAAATCATTATATCCCCAGTCCCCCCTTTTAATGATGGATTATCAATGATCAACAATCCTGGTTGTGATGAGCTTTGCCCAGTGAACCCAGCTGAACTCCTGCAGATGGTGGCAGTTTGGCTCACAGAATCATTCCACACAGCAGCTCTCTGAACTGCAAATTGCTTTATAGGCAATTTTCTTATTACTCTTTATGCACTTTTCTTGCGTAAAAAAAAATGTAGAGAGAATAAAAGCCTTCCCTAAAGATCATCTGTTATTCAGAGTGAAGCCAAGAGAAAAAGCAAACAAAACTTTCTGATGTTATCTGTTAAGGACCTAAGATCTGGCAGCCTGGGTGAGTCTGCCATGACTGAACCTTGCTCCCTAGTCAATCTGTAGAAAGTTATTCTGAGGGCAATACATCAAACCATGCTAAGATTCCATTTAATTTGTCATTGAAATAAAATGTGTGAAGGTGACACAGTGTAGCTAAGAATCCAATTCTCTAATCAAAATGCCTGGGCTCCAAACCTAAATTTAACTACATGATAATGGCCAACCTAGACATTATCCTCTGTTGAAGAAAGGAGCAAAAAGATAGTTGACTTTGTTTATTTGAGATTTTAATTAAAAGCGAAGAAAATTCAATCTTTTGACCTATGGGATAGCAAAGAATGAGTCTATTAATATTTGTGTTGACATAACTATTTCTGGTAACATTTTTTCCCTTTACCTGTTTTATAAAAAGGTAGGTTTTATACCATACTAGTCAGGATCTCAGCCTGACAGGGTGAAGAGAACCAGATGAGGGTTAACAAGGTACATTTGGTTAACTGAGACCAAAACTGCATCAGTGCTTTCAGTGACACCAAGTTTCCATTGTGTCTTACTATGTGCTTAATGTCTGTTGTAATAGGAGTGGAGGGGCTGCGTCCCCAGCACCCTGGCTTCCTGGCTAGCTTATGCCCCAAAATAACAACACACAAATTGTATTCTTTTAAACACTGCTTGGCCCATTATATCTAGCCTCTTCTCGGCTAACTCTCACACCTGAACTAGCCCATTTCTAATAATGTGTGTTAGCACCCCAAGGTGTGCTTACCGGGAAGATTCTAGCCTATGTCCATCCTGGGTCAGAGTTTCACCACGTGTGCCTGCCTCAGAGAGCAGAGCTATTGCGTCTTTCCAGGAGCAGAGCAGAGTCTGAACTCACTTCCTCTTCCTCCCAGCATTCTGTTCTGTTTACTCCTCCCACCTATGTTTTAACCTATGAGCCCAAGCAGTTTCTTTATTGCTTAACCAATGAAATCAACAGATTGATATATGACACTACCACATCAAATGTCGGTGATACAAAAGGGGAGAGATGGTCCCAAACTTTATTGTCAAAGATGTCCCTATCTTGGTTAAGTCTATACCTCACATCCTGTGTTTTTACTCAACAATCCCTACTGAGTAGAAATGACAAGGGGACATGTTTTAGTTCCTTGATAGTCTTAGTGTTAGCTTCTGCTAAGGAACAAACATCTCACCAGGTTAGTGATTTCTGAGCAAAAACATTGATGAATCCCTTATATTAAACAAAACCTCAATTATCTGCACAAGTCTTCTCGTATCAGTCTTCTCCCAGTCTATTATGCACCACAAGGGAGGAGAAAGACGTTCATGGGTTCCAAAGATTTTAAAAATCCACCACCTAAGTGGAGTCATTGAGCCATCATGACTGTAGGACAGGACTTGGGAGCCTGGTTTCTCCTGGATGCCCAGAACAGGGGCAGAAGTGGAGTTTATAAGCACAAAAATGAAAAAAAAATTCCAAGGTACAGTTAAAATTTTAACCAATCATGAATCAAGAATTAGAGTCTTTTCTTGTGTTGTTCATCATTGTCACCCAACACAGATTGTAAGTTTTTCAGTTCAAGCAATCAGATTCATTTGTTCTTTCTGTTGTTAGGAACAGTCATAATGTCTTAGAGAACTAAGGGGCATAATTAACTATTTCTGTTGTTTAAAGAGAAGGTTGATGAGCCATTGGAAAGTTCCCAGCTTCCTTGGGCTTGGGAAACCTGAACGTCATTTCACTCTACAGATAAAATGGAGTCTGAATTCAAAATGGCAGTTCTTCGACCAAGGAGCTTTGGCCTGCTCCCTCCACTATGCTAATGTCCACATCCCAGGACATTCTGACCTCCTAATAAAAAGAGAACATAAAAGGTAAAGTCAAAATACCTAAATACACCAAAGAAGAAGTAATACTATCCTTTAAAGACATTCTTTGTATTATTCAAGTCTTGCTTGCATTTCAAAGGAGGGATCAAATGTTACACCCCAAGTACAATTGTACCTTAGTATTCAAACTATGAATTAATATTGACCACAATCTGAAACCTACATTTCCAAGAAATCTAGCCAGCTAAGCACTAACGCATCATTGGTTTAACTCTGATACCCATTTTCTTCAAACAAAATCCTCACGTGAGTGTAGCTATTTCTTAACTCTAAGCATTAGTCTATATGGAGTAAAAAATGGTGAATCTAAAGATTTCATCTTCAGCTGAGATCCCTCTAAGCTTTTGAGCAAAAGCAATCATTAGACAGCTTGTGAAAGAGTCAGCTTTTCCTGTTTTGTGAGAAAGTCAATAAACCTTTGATCATTTAGAGTTCATGTGCCTCAAATAACTAATTTCCAGTCTGCCTTCCAATTTACTAGTATACATTTTAAAAATGCCATTCTTGCTATGACAGATTCAGCTTTACATTGAATTATTTGGTATTTTCTAATAGTAGTCAAAATGTATCTTCTGGCTTTATGTCAGACTTTTTTTTTCAAGAAATGGCATCAGCATTCCTTCAACTTACTGGGGAGCTATAGAAGCTAATTTTCCAAATTCAAAATAATAAATGTAGATTGAGCCATTGACAAAATTTTATGTGCTCAGAAAATGAGTAAAATTTGTTACCTTCTGGAGCAATAAGGAATTTATGGATACCATTGACTCTGTGGGCTCAAACTCCCTCCATTTTTCCTTTAAAGCTAAGTATTTTGGTGCAATGATTCCTGTTTAGAAACAAGATCCTTGCAAGATCCTTGGCAGAGGGGACAATCTGTGCAGAGCAGAATATCTTTTAGGCTCAACCCTGAAAATATATGAGCTCCTATGGCATCAGTAAAGATGCCTTGGGGTATTGTCTCACCCCCGTATTCAAACCAAAAAGCCAAGTGAAAGAAGCAAATGTATGAAGTTACGATAGTAAAGATGAGTCTGGGTTCAGCTATGGAGGTTCCTGTGGATTTCAGAGCTGGGAAACATCACCTCTGCTCATTGCCTCAGAGTTCTTCTAACACGCTGATGACATCTCCCAAAACCAAACTTCGGGAGCAACTCCATTTTCATTAATTTCGGCCTCATCACACATGAAGGATTCATATATTAGACAGACTCTTGAGGAAGAGAGAAACAGATGACTGATGGATAGCAAGATGATGGACAGACAGATAGATGATTGTCTTGGATCTAGTTTGCTGACTGGTCAGATAGCTCATATATTATCCTTCAATCACTATTACCTTGCTGGTATTAGGTCATTGGGAACAGTCATAACAGTCATCTTGCTTATCTTGGAGCCAGTTGTCATTTATTATATGTCATTTCCTTTCTGACATTTATTTATTACCGTTATTCAAGAGTTGGTACAGAACCCATCTAGTTGTGGTTTTTTTCATCTTAGATATTATTTTACATCACAACATTTCTATTCCTATCTTTTGGTCAGTTTGAACACATTAATAATAAACTCAAAGTCACCAATAACGCTTGGTGTGTCCTTAAGGAAAGACTTCAAAGCACCTTCCCCTTTCTATCATTTAGCCAAGAAAGAGACCAGGTTTGAATGTTTTACTTCCTTCTCCCTGTAGCTTTCATATTCCTGCTCATTGTAGGAGTCTGAATCTGTGTCCCCTTGCATGTTTCCTGTGTGTTCTTGTCTCTAAGATTATTTATGTCTGTGTCTATCCCCAACAAGATCCTATGCTCTGTACTTATTGAACAGCCCAGAAAGCATCACATGAGGAAAAAATGAGGGATTCTAGATGGCATCCTTTAAACTGGTTTATCAAGGACTAAGTCCTGATTCCAGCTGACCCAACTGCAGACAACAGGAAGTGAAATGAGAATTGGGTGTGGCTTGATCTTATATGAGATTTCAAAGCCTGGCTCCACAGTGACACACTTCCTTCAACAAAACCACACCCACTTCAACAAAGCCACACCTCCTAATAGTGTCACTCCCTTTGAGGGACCATTTTCTTTCAAACCACCTCAGACCCCAATGAACCCAGAAAACAAACAGTACTGCTAACATCAGTCTCTATCAAGTAATATTCACATTACATTTCATACTTAGGGTAGATATTCATTTTATGAGATTGCTTTCCATCTATTTTCTATCTACTCCTTTCAGCAAATGATGCACATGTATTACTTTAGTCAGGAACATGGAAAAGTACATAGTTTAAGACTATAGCTATGCATTAGCTTAGGTTATAAAAGTTGATAACATGGGAATTCCAATGCATGTACAGTTGGTTGTTACATTGTTCTATTTCAAAGGCAGTTTCAGAATATTACATCACCACAGTATCTCTTTGCAGTCTTTCTGAATTGAGGCTTCTTCTTTGTTTTCTTAGTTGTTTTTCCATGGTCTTCTTTAGCATTCTGAGAATACTGGAGAGAGATAATCTATAAAGTCTTTGCTCAAATGTAGTCCAGGGTTTGTACTTCCTCAAGGACAGTCTCTTGAAAATTTCATTTTGTGCGGTGAATAAGTCACATTTTCTTTTTTATTTAAATGGCTCACATTTATTGAAATGGACACTCTGGATATTTCCTACACAAAAAAAAAATGAAAAAGAAATAAAAACTAAAGAAATGAAAAAATTAAAAGGAAAAAGAAACAAAACAAATGGGGAATACATTGCAGTCTGCCAAGCCAGTCGTATGTCAAACACCCTCCAAGTTTAGCTGTGCCATTCTATAGTAACAAGGAGCAGCGAGCTGTGTGCCATTCCAGCATGGCTAGCTTTACCCAAAATAATTACATGGAAACTGTATTCTTTTAAACACTGCTTGGCCCATTAGCTCTAGCCTCTTACTGGCTAACTCTCACATCTTGATTAACCCATTTCTAATGAGTGTAGCACCATGAGGTAGTGTCTTACCGGGAATATTCTTAACCTGCATCCATCTCGGAGAGGAGAGCTATGGCAACTGCCTGGCTTAACTCCTTTCTCCCAGCATCCTGTTCTGTTTACTTCGCCTACCTAATTTTCTGTCCTATCAGGCCAAGCAGTTTTCTTTATTAATTAACCAATGAGAGTAACACAAACAGATGACCCTCCTCCATCACTATTCAGAACTCTGCCTTAGCATTTATTTCCTGTTTGCTTTGAAACCAAAGCCTAGTCAGATCTGAGAACATAGTCTTCTCAGATATCCTGTAAGCACATGCTCCATCATGGGTGTCTGTGTCTATCTAGGTTTCTTGTATGTACGGTAACTTTACAAGCCCCATGGCCTCTACAATAAGTCATTCTCTGGCTCTCCAGCACCCAGGGTCCAGAATGCATACTGTTTTCCTCGATTTCTTTTTACCCTTGTTGAAAAGACTTTATATTTGGTTTTCATTGAGTTTCAGATTACATGGAGTTTCATCAGCCACACGTAGTTCAAAAATGAAGTCTCTTGTAACAGTTCACCAAATCAAAACAGACATACAGAATATCTTGGCAACAAAACATATTTTCCTTTTTCTAGAACTAGGTACGCACTCTAAAAATGCATATTGCTACTTTGAGGACTCTTGTGTATCCCAGAAAGAGGGATACAGCATGGATAATTTAAAAGGAATAGAGGGAGGGGCAAGGAAGAGGGAAAGATGGAGGAAGAGGAGAGGGAGGCAGGGAGGGAGGGAGGGAGGGAGGGAGGGAGGGAGGGAGGAACAGAGGGACAGAGGGACAGAGGGACAGAGGGACAGAGGGACAGAGGGACAGGGGAAGATACAGTGTGGTGTACCCTGTTGCAGCACTTTCTATTCACTGACCGCCTACCTACTGCAACTGTTTGCACCACCTTTCATGGTCCTTACAAGGCTGGTCTTAGTTTTTGCAAATTCTCTTTGGTGTTTCTGAAGATATATGGTCCCTTCCCTGCCATTTGACAGATGTCTTTTCTGATTGTCACTTTTTTTTACAGTTACAATATTTATATCTACTTTATCTGTTATCATAACTAAGGAAAACTATAACTATAACTACAAATTTTTCAACTTCATCAAAGACTCCAGAAGGATATAATATTACCTAAGTAAACAGAAAGTGCATTCTAAGCTTCTTCCAAAATTCTAGAATGGAGAGACTTCTTGCTGCCTCGACAGTCACTCAAAGTTCTTCTGAGCATTAGGGCATCCATATTTAGCCCTTAGGCCCATAATATCCAGCAGACTTTTCCATGAAGCAGGAAATTTTAAAGACAGGTCTGCTTTATTGGAAGTTTGTCACTTTCTTCTGTATCCTGCAGAATGTCTCACAGACTCTTTCATGAAGCAGGAACCCCAAAGGATCATTTATGCAAGTTTAGCAGTCATTTTTCTGTGGGTCCTACATGTCCAGTTAAACAGTCCAGGATAGAGCAGTTTCTTGTCCAAATGCCCATCTTCCTCTTGAAGTAGCTTGGTACTGTCAGGAGCAGATGTGTCTCACTGTCATGAAAAGTTCTAAGTTATTAAAACATTTTAAATGCCATATTCTGAAGGTCTCTGAAAGATCTGAAGAATATCTATATAACTGAAATCTCTATACATCTAGAAAATTTAACATGACTACAAGCTTTAGATAAGTATCTATACACACACACATATATATCTGTGTGTTGTTTATTTATTTGCTTTATAAATAATATCATTCAGAATTTCCACCTCCTCTAAAAGAGACTTCCTTTCTTTTTAGAATAATTTTAGGTTTACCAAAAAAAAAAAAGAGAGAGAAAGAAAAAAACTGCATACAAAGTATAGGAAATTCCCACATCCTCCCTCTTCTTCCTCAGCTCATTACCAATAAGCATCAGTGTGGTATATCTGCTAGAAACGATGTATCAAGTTCAATACATTAATTTGAGCCCATGTTTAAATTACCACTTGCTCTGTATGTTCTGAGGAATTCAACAAATGTATACTGGCACATATTTCACATTACAGTGATACAATCATACATACATATTGGCCTTTTCTATGTGGCAATATTCATTGAATTTCATGATGTTTTGTAGCTTGAGAGTTTATACATCATTAAATAACATCCAGTTGTGTGAATGAATGCACTCTTTTTTTTTTTTTTTTTTTTTTTTTTTTTGGTCCATTTGGCTTCAAAGAATGTCTTCATTGCCTCCAGTGTTTGGCAATTACAAACAAAGCTGCTGTCAACCTATGTTGTTTCTAGATCTCACAGGAAGACGTTTTACTTTGTAACCAGCTGTCTAATTATGTTTTGAACTCTCCATAAAAGTCTGAAGTGGCACCAGCAAAATCAAGTGTTTCCATTGTTCCATGTCTCTGTCAGCATCCTGTATTGTTGGCATTTTGAACTTTAGCCATTCTAATAAGTAAATAATAGCATCCTGCTGCTGCTTACATTTTAAAAGTGATGCTAAGCATCATTTCACATGTTTATCTGCCATCCATAACACCCCTTTGGTGCAGCAGGATACGTCTTTTACCTATTTCTAGTTCAGTTATTTTATAATCTTAGAGTTACCCAAGTTCTTTCTGTCTATGATACCAGTCCCTTATTTGTGTGCAAGTCTGTTCTTCCAATCTGTCTCAGGTTTTCAATTTCCTAAAAATGTCTTTTTTTTTTAGAATAGAATGTTTTTTATTCTAGTGAAGTTTAATTTCTTCATTTTTTATGAATACTGTCTTTCAGTTGTTGGATCTAAAGTCACTACCAAAGCCAGTCACCTAGTTTTCTTTCTTAATGCTATTTTTGAGGGGTTAGATTTTCACATATACTTATATTTGTGATCCATTTGAATTTGTTTGTGTGAAAGACATCCGGTATATATCTAGGCCCTGGGATTTTTTTACATTTGTTTTAGGGGTTCTTTGCCTATTTGGGGTTTGCAGTTGTCTCTTCCCTGTATGTTGATGCTATTTTTTCCAGTGCTCATAGTTCATTCAATTTAGTAAAATAACAACCAAAACCACCCAGATGGTCTTTGTTCTCAGACAAAATTGTTTTGCAGAAATGTTGGTACATTATATGAAGCCCATACTTATCCTAGTTCCCATTTACTGAGAGAATTAAAAATAAAAAACAGTATAGTGTGTGATCAAAGCAACAAATTAGGAATATAAAGGAGCCATCATGATAGCTTACTATCAAATACAGAGATATCTTTGTGGCCTTCCATCTCCACATGCTTCTTCCCAGACCAGGAAGATATAGTTAAAAAGTTCAGCAGGTATCATGCTCAGAAATTTCTCTCCAGGTTACCAATAACTGGTCAGTAGAATTAACCCATACCCTTGGTCCTTTCTATTTGTTTGCTCTCTATCGTGAAAAAGAACAAGACAAAAACTAACCTGGAGAGATAAAGTTTTATTTAGTTTACAATTATGAATCACCGTCCGTCATTGAAATAAGCCAGTACAGGAAGTCAAGATAGGAGCCTGGAGACGAGCTAAAGTAGAAACCATGGAGGAACATTGCTTAGTGGCTTTTTCTCTCTGGCTTTTACAGCTTTCTTTCCTTTATAGCCTGGGCATGGAATCATCTACAGTGGCCTGTACCTTCTTAAATCAATTAAAAATCAATATAATATCTCAGAGACATTGCCACAAACTAATCTGATGGCAGCAATTCTGTTGAGCTTTTTTCCCCCAAGTGACCCTAAGTTTATGTTGATAGTTGACCATAATGCCTTAACTGTAGTAACTCTAACTATATATCCTTTAGAACTCTCTTGTCTCCATTGTAAAAAGGGGTGTGTAGGAAGAATAAAACAGCCTATCAGTGAAGCCATGAACTTGGTATAGCTGTTTTTTGCCACAAGCTCTACTCCAACAAACTTTTATAAGAACCCTTGCTTTATATCAAACTCATACTGGTATTTCTGTGGTCATTCAAAAAGACAAAAGACAATTCTTCCAGACAGGAGAGCTGGGGTTAGAGAGATAATGCAACAATTAAGAGCACACATTGTTTTTTCAGAGAACCCAAGTTTGGTTTCCAGTCCCCATGTCAGATAACTCATATCCATCTGTCACTCCAGCTCAGGGAATTTAACACCTTCTTCTGCCCCTCATGGGCACCTACACTCATATGTATATGCCCACACACAAATATACTTTCACACATACACAGAGAAAGATAGAGACAGAGATGGACAGGCAGACTTACACAGAGACATATATAGAGAGAATCACCAAATATTTCCTTTCAAAAACTGGGAAGTCAACACATAGACAACCTGCTGGTTCCTAGCACCCATGTTAAAGGATCCTTCTTTTATTTCAGATTCTTGAGAGCCTGTTCTGAATCCATTCACAACCAGATGTATCCCTATACAATACAGATTCATGGCAGCATTCTTGGCTGTAATAGTAGAGCAAAATGATCAATAAACCAACATCTCCAGCTCGTATCACTAAGCAGTTTCACATTTAGGCATCTGCCTCTGCAATACTATCCTGTAATGATCTCGTCTGCCTTTAACACTTCACGACAATGAGTTCTGAATATGTACTTTCCCAAGGCTCGGTACACAGCTGCACATCCCCTCAGCCAATGACAAGAGAGTGTGCCAGTCTTTCCCACCACATTCTGAGTCAGTGAGTGCTAGCATGCTGCCTGGAGCTAAGCAGATCTGCATGATGTACCTCCACCGCGGC
The DNA here is from genome assembly GCF_014885135.2 of Alexandromys fortis. Lineage (NCBI taxonomy): Eukaryota > Metazoa > Chordata > Mammalia > Rodentia > Cricetidae > Alexandromys > Alexandromys fortis. The sequence continues at coordinate 1,689,828 of NW_026067943.1, forward strand.
CTCACCTACTTGGTCTATGTTGAACAAAAGGCTGTAGACTACAATGGCTAACAGGAGATGTGCAATCATAGCACTGGGTTCACTAATGCTCCATATCTATGTCATAAAAATGATAGAGGGCAGCTCTAAGAGCCATTTAGGAAATAGCTGAGAACCAGAGGTTGACAAAAGCAGAGAAGTTGGCTGTGGGGATACAGGGGCAGGCCACTGACACTATGAAAATGGATGTGAACCTAACTCCAGCACACAGAACAAATATACCAGTGCATCTATAGCAAGAATGTACCCAGAGCCTAAAACATGTCAGAACCTGTTAAGACATAAGCTAAGTAGAAGAATTACTGTAAATATATAGTATTGGGAGGCCTTTCTAAAGTCTTGTGCCACAAAGTGTCAAGAACAATCAATAGCTGATTGTTACTACACTTATGTATGAGCTCACAGAGTCTCAGCAAATACAATTTTGTACTGTCAAGTGAAATGGGAAAAACTATATGCTGATGACTACATTAGAGTAATTAATGGTACCTACTGTGAGAAACAGCTTCAAAATTTTAGTGGATGAAAAAAAGTAAGAATATATTATTGATTGTAGAAAGCCCAGTGGATGCTCCCAACAAACAGCTCTGCCCCAGTTTTCTTCTCTGAAGAAAGGATATTGAAGAATTCCCAATATTTTCACTTCTGCACTATGCTCTTCAAGACGTTGGACCCTGATGCTTCTGGTCAGGCAGACGAGAAATGGAAGGAAGCTAAAGATGTATGAACTGTTCATGGCTAAGTCTGGAAAGAAACATAATGGTCTACATACTTCTGTTGAGAACTGGTAGTGTGACCCAGTCAAGATCCAAACAAGGAAGGGACTGGAGAGTTGGCTTAGTGGTTAAGAACACTGACTGCTCTCCCAGAAGATATTTCCAGCACCCAGATGGCAGCTCACAACTGTCTGTTATTCTAGGGTCCAATACCATAATACAGGCATACATATAGGCAAATTATCAATGCACATAAAATAAATTATGTTTAAAAACAGATACAAACCAGGCAAGAAACATCTAATTTCTATCTGCCCAGTAGGAAATGAAACAGTATGGAAAAATTCCCAGTGATGTTCCCGCCACAAATTCACCTTTAATTTTTTTCCTTCCCCTTACCAAACACCCAGTGAGGTTGGCACCCACTTAGTGCCAAACACTGTCTGGAACAAAGACCATAGAAACAAAGAGGACACATTTTCACAACAGGTAAATCCAATATTCTATCTCAATTGTTCAATGATAGCATCTCTGTTACAGGGGGAAACCACAAACATGGATAAGAGAAGACATAATTGAAAAGGAACGTTGTGGGCTATGGGGATGTCTCTATAGGTAGAGTATTTGCTGTACAAGCCTGAGAACCGAAATATGGATCCCCATCACCTACATAAAAACCTAAATGTGCCTGTAACCCCAGAGGGGGAGAGACAGTAACAGGATGATACCAGTCAACTAAATCAATTAGCTCCAGGTTCAGTGAGAGATCATGTATCAAAAGAATACCGTGGAGAATAATAGAAAAAGAAGGTCAACCTCTGGCCTTCACTTCCACATGTGCAAACACATCTAAACACATATATGCAACATAATACACTATAAATAAATGTAAATTTAAGAAGCATTTTAATTTTGTATTAAACATATCCAGTGTGGTGTCAAGTAGATATTACCATGTAGAATTGAAAGCTTGGAAAAAAGGTAGAATTGTGTAATAAGAGGGGCCTGTTTGTTAAGGTTTTCTGTCCTGTCCGGTACCCCATAGTTGGCAAGCCCCAAAGAAAATCATATGGAGATCTCTATAAGTTATAAAGCTGATTGGCCTTTTAGCTCAGGATACTTATTAGTTTTTGTAGCTTATATTAACCCATTATTCTTATCTATGTAAGCCACGTGGCTCAGTACCTTTTTCAGTGGTGCAGATCACATCCTGCTGCTTTGGTGGTCTGGGCAGGAGTGGGAGGAATCAACTTCCTCCTTTCCAGAATTTTTCTGTTCTCATTGTATCATTTTTTTTGAACATTCAAAATCAGGAAAAAATAATGAATAAATAATTAGCTAAATAAATAAATGGAAGTTGAATGAAGTCATCCAAGGAGAATGTGTGGAAGGAGATGAGTTTCCCCAGGCTTGAACCTCACAGGTGAGAATGGCATCCCAGGGGAGCCAGGGAGATCAATATCTGAGATGGGGTACCCTTGCAAGTCACTGGTGATGCAGGAGAACAGTTTCATCAACACAGGAACTAAGGCAGGGAGCCTGGGTAGAAGATTAAAATCCAACGCCTTAAAATTCCAAGATTCTCTGGAGATCTTGGATACAAAAGCAAGAGAAAGGCAGACAAGTATCCCAGGGAACTTGGGAACGAACAAAGGAAATCCAGCGTTTAAGAATGGCGAGACTCCCAAGTGTTTAGAAGTACTTAGGAAAGGTCTTTCAAACTGAGAGAAGTTGAGGATCCTGTGTAGAATCAAGAAGCCTTTTAGCTTCTTAAGAGCAAATGAAAGGGAAAACATGCCAATCTGAACAACCAAAAATTTAGTACAAAATGAAGCCTGCCTGTCTTCCTCCAGGACCCATACGTGTCTCAGAGGACACTGCTGTCTGCTCCACTATTTAGCCTTTGTGCTAATTGCCTTCTACCACATTAGGTAGCTCCATTACTTATTAATGTTTCTTGTTCATTCTCTGTGTTCAAATTTAATTCCCACAAAGGACAGATGTTTGTTTTGAATCTTTTTCTCACTATGTGCAGGCAATTCATGCTCAATAAATACACGTTGAATAAATGAATAGTGGACATACTTTTCTATACATAATAATGGGGTCTTACAGTATACAGTATGCTGGAATGTTCCTTCTCAGCATAACACAGCTAAATCACTGCACAGAAGTCTACCTTACTCATTTTAACAGCTATGTAAAATGACTCTAGCAAGATTTATTTAAGTAATTCTTTACTGATAAATCTTGCAGCTGCTTCTAAGCTTTAAGTCCTTACATGCATTATATTTTATACTTCCTTAAGGGAACATTTCAATAGGATAAAGCTTTAAATGTAGAATTATTAAGTCCAGGATGAAACATATTAAAATATTGGCAATACATTTTAAGATTGGCTTTGATCAGCTTTTATTTTCCACACCTGCTATATGAGGATAGAGAAGAGTCATAACAGACCAGAGATGAGCAGAAGTGGAGAACTTGAGGAGAAGAGATTTGGACAAAGCTATAAGAAAGGGACTGAAGAACATCCAGGGCTGAGGATCTGAGTGTGGTCCCCAAAACCTATATACACATGTGCAATCTTGGAACTAGAAAGACAAAGCCAGGAAGATCCCTGAGACTTGCTGGCCAACCACATTGTCTAATGGTAAGTTTCAAGCTAGTGAGGAATTCTGTCTCAACATCAACAATCAATGCGGTGGGCAAGTGCTGAGGAAAGATGCTCAAGGGTGACCTCTGACCTCCACAAACATGTACATGCACCCAAACTCACCACCATGCCCTTGGGTGAGGGAGGCATCTACAGAGTCATCAGAAGAAGAAGAATAGAGAGGAAATGATCCTCCCAAATGAATAGACACTGCTGCCTTTTAGGAACACACTCTCTCTCCCTGGCTCTCTCTCCAGGGCTGCAGAGAGTGGGCAACACAAACTGGATAGGCTATTTAGTATTCTGTCCTTGGACCATCCCATTCCCACTGCTGTGTGCCAAAAGCCACCAGGACTCCCTGTCTCCCTTTAAACACATAATTAACATTCTCAGTGGGGTGAGCTGTGCACAGTTCTTGCAGATGGCTTCTTCCTGTCTAGTTAGCCCCCATGCTGGTTCTGGCATGACATGCCAAACAACGACCAGCTTCCTTTTGCTTTAATTAAGGGAACCATTCAACTCCACTACCCTCAATCTGTGCTGAGCACCTACTGTGTGGCAGACATCCCATACACAGACATAAGTTAGGCAAGATTCTGAAACATCAACCTGTGTTTAACTGCAGAGCAATGTTTTAAACATTAGATACAACACATGCAAAGTGCTCTGAGGAGCTTTGGGGATTGAGGAAAAGAGGCAGTCATTTTCCTTTGTAGAATCCGGATGTTTTTGCTTAAGGCTGAGAAACCACAGTCCAATAAGCAATATCAGTTGCCTGTGGACATCTCTGGTTCCCAATAGCTGGGGAGATGGCCCAGTGTGTAAAGAGCTTACTGCACAAGTGTGAGGACTTTGAATCCCCACAATTCTGGCAAAAGTTGCATGCAGCAGGTCCAGAAGCTGTAATCTCAGTGCTCCTAAAGAGAGATGAGAAGAGAACAGAGATGCCCTCCAAGTTCACAGCCAGAAAGCTTGGAATACAGCGTGAACAAACAACAAAAAAAGCCTGCCTCAAAGAAGGTGGAAAGAGAGGGCCAGCCTCTTACCTCTATATACCCACTGTGACATGCAACCATGTTCACACACATGCAGGCAAACATGCACCCATCATCATTAACAATAGCACACGAACACACACACATCACCATCATCATCATCACTATCATCATCTTTATCATCATCAACAACAACATTGTCATTATCTGCTTCCCAGATCTAGGTGTAGTAGCTGTCATTTATAATGACCAAGTTAATGTTATTAGCTTCTTAATGTAGCTGAGGCAAATATGAGAAGAGTATTGAGTAAATACTTATAGACAGAGTTGGTGTGAATATATTGTTAAAAACACACTCTCTTTGCAGTACGCACACTGTCTTCTATCTTTACAACTAGGTCCCAGAGTAATTAATAAAGCATTGGTTGTCTAAGCATCTTGACCATGAGAGGTGTACTGAAAGATGGTTTTTGACAAGTTCAAGGCTATCTGCATCAGCTCCTTCGTCCCATGCTAATCTGCTTTATTCTTCAGCCTCCCACGTGAACGTTTATGTGTGTCATGTCCAGAACCTTGTAAGAAGGCAAAGCACCCACTGCACTGTAGAAGGTGGTCCACATCATTTGGTCTGACACAGCCTAGGTCTGAGACCTGCAGTCATGCTTTCTGGTATGCAGGTGGAAAAAAAGTGAGTCTGAATCCTTGAAACTTGAAAACTTATATTATCTGCAGTCATCAAACATTGATCCTGTTCTGAACATTGCTTTGACTTCCAAAATCCTGAACAGCCTTGGGGGAAGCTCAGAGGAAGAGAAAAAAAAATCTTATTTTTAGTTACCAGGTAGAAAAACAAAACCCTACCCAACAGGGTTTTGTTTGTTTGTTTGTTTGTTTGTTTGTTTGCCTTTCTCTCTGTCTCCATGAAGAATGAATATTTCAATGAGAGTCTCAAAGAAAAGATCGGTCCTGAGGTTGTAATTTAAAGAAAGCATGTCTCTTTAAAATTACAAGTAGCTAAATATAACCAACGTGGAACTAAAAGATGAAACATGCAACCTGCACGGTCATGAAAGCTGCATTACTGAGAAACTTGTGGCATGTACTTAGCCCTACACAGCCTCTTGCATCATATAAATCAACAACCAACTATTCATTCACCACGCAAAAGCAGTTGGTCAAATCCCACAAGGCATTTCCATAATAACGGTTTTCTATACGCCGGCTCTCTACCAGAAATTATGGGTTTCATAAAAAGTAATAGCAGTATGATTTTAGTTAAAAACCAATTTACATTCTGCATTTCTGTTCAGTAGTCTAGCTGATTGAGGCCTTTAGGGGCAACTCTCATCCTATTGCGCTAAGACTCGTTAAATAAAACCATGAATTGTGAACAAATGGCTACACACTTACTTTATAAGTTTCTTAAATATTATTTACCTTTTACACTGGCTTCAGCTACCAAGTATATGTATTGTGGCTGAATTTTCTACACACCAGGGAGCTGCTGCCTCAGTTTGACGTATAATAGCAGCCTCACCTCTGTTTGAGGTTTGAGACCATCAAATGACCCCACAGGCTCCAGTTGTGGGGGACGTGCATATTTCCAAGAATGGTCTTGTGGATCTGGGAGAAAATAGGAAAGTCAGTGAAGTACTCTTAACCAGGTAAAGGGAAAGAAACAAGTTCAGCAATTACCTACCTTCCTCCTGCTCATGGTCATTATTCATGACATCAGATTCTTCTCAACTCTGTAACTTGCCCCAGCTACAACTTCTTCATTCACTGTGAATTTGTCAATATCCCCACACTCTTTCGTCTTCTTATACTTTTCAAAGGAGAAGCCGACAGTCTTCTTTCATATAATTGCCCTCCCATGCAGTTGAATGTTAGGCTTTTTAAGAAGAAGCAAGGTGAAAGCATGTGCTAGCAGATACAAAGGCTGGGATGTGTGGCATGCATGAGCCTCTCCAGAATCCCTTGTGTGGAAACTGCACAGCCTAGGTCCCGTGTCCATTGTGAATCAGAACATCAATGAGACTTGCTGAATTACAGAATGCTGGGCCCCATGCTTAAAGCTGTTCCATCATGGAGGCTTGAGAAGGGGTCATGAGTGGGAGGCTACACACTGAAAGTTACATCTACACACTGAGACACCAAGAATGGCTTACTAGTAAACCGAGAAAGTAACAAGAACTTCTAAGTAAGCTAAGAAGAGCTACCTATATCAGAACTACAAGCTGAGCTGTGGGGTCTCCAACCTGACACCACCAACTGCTTTCCATGGTTTCACGTGCCTGGGTTGCCAACATATAGCAACTTTCACATACCCACAATGAAGACAGTGTTTTCAATGGCTGTAACCCCCTCCCCCAATCCCATGCCTACCACTCTAGTTTATTTCTTTCCTTAACTCAACTATCACACTTAGTTTTCTATTGCTGGGATAAAACACCATAACCAAAGCAACTTAGGAAGGAAAGGATTTATTTTATCTTACATCATCCAGGCATGTCACACAGACCAGAAACTGAAGCTGGGAGCCTGGAAGCAGGAACTGATGCAGAGTAAGAATGTTCCTTACTGGTGTATCCTCCTGGTTTGCTCAGCCTGCGCAGTGGTGTCACCATCAACAGTGGCCTAGACAGTCATAGGTTTCCTTACCACAGACTAAAATCATCATCTTTTATAAAATCAGATGAATCTCAAGGCTGCTTGGTGACTCCTGGTCTGTATTCTGATGGGTTGCTCTATGAGAAGGTGACTTTGCACAGAGAGGCTGGGATAGAAAGGGTGTTATTTGTACAAGAGCATGCAAGAAAAGTTCAACATTTCTTTTTTTATGGTGTGTTTTCTTTTTCTATTTATTTATTTATTTATTTATTCATTTATTCATTTATTAAAGATTTCTGTCTCTTCCCCACCACCGCCTCCCATTTCCCTCCCCCTCCCCCAATCAAGCCCTCTCCCTCATCAGCCCAAAGAGCAATCAGTGTTCCCTGCCCTGTGGGAAGTCCAAGGACCACCCACCTCCATCCAGGTCTAGTAAGGTGAACATCCAAACTGCCTAGGCTCCCACAAAGCCAATACGTGCAGTAGGATCAAAAACCCATTGCCATTGTTCTTGAGTTCTCAGTAGTCCTCCTTGTCCACTATGTTCAGCGAGACCGGTTTTATCCCGGGCTTTTTTCAGACCCAGGCCAGATGGCCTCGGTGAGTTCCCGATAACAACCTAGATGCCCTTCAATTAAAGAATGGATGAAGAAAGTATGGAATATATACATATTAGAGTACTACTCAGCAGTAAAAAACAAGGACTTCTTGAAGTTTGCAGGCAAATGGATGGAAATAGAAAACACTATCCTGAGTGAGGTAAGCCAGACCCAAAAAGAGGAACATGGGATGTACTCAAGATACATTTCAAAGCCTGTGCCTGGCAATGCATTCCTGTGTTGTGCCTCATTCTCCCCCAGCCTACTCATTTACCTCATCAGTATTCCTGTCAGCCATGACGCCCAGTGACTCAAGACCAACACGCCTCCCATTTTCTAGTATAAAATTTTATGTAGAGAATGACACACATTTTGACATTTATGATTTTTCTTACTGAGATTTGAAATACAAAGGCATACAGTTGCTGTGAGCTACTGAAGTACACACATTTACCTCAGGTTCAATAATAAGATCTCATCAAGAAATATGGATAGCCAGTGTCCTAATGGAAAATCCTCTCTGCATTTTTAATAATTTCTGCCAAAAAGTTTGATGGCTGAAGGAGATGGATTTTCCACAGATGATTTTATATTCATCTGACATTCTGCAGTGGTGGGTAATTGAAGAATGATTAAGTGAATGAACACTTCTGGTGTGGGAAATCTTGCCGAAAGGATGCGCAGATTGGGCTCTGCTCAGAGATGCCCTGTAGAGGGGGCAGTACAAGGACAGATGGAAACAGTCACCTAGCATGGGTGCAGGTGGAGAAGCCACAAATCTGGCAGAGACCCAATAGAAGTGCACAGCATCTTTCTGTTCTCCAGGTAGGCCACTAGGTACTCCTCTCGGATTTTCACTTCTTTGGGGGCTCCAGTAGCCTTTAATGAGGCAATCTTTGATCCTCAGCTCATTCTCACATAGTCCAGAGTTTATGGCAGGCTTGTGTATGATGAGAATATAGAGGAAGAAAAATTCCTGTCGCTTGGTCTGAGAGCCAGCAGTCTACTATGGTCCTTCAACACACCAGGATTCTGTCTTAAGTGGTTGTTGTAAGGAGGCTGCTTGTTCTTTTCCCAACTGCCCAGACTCCCCCCCCCCAAAAAAAAACCCACAGAAACTGTATTAATTAAATCACTGCTTGGCCAATTACTTAAGCATATTGCTAGCTAGCTCTTACAACTTACAACTAGAATTAACCCATCTCCATTATTTTATATTTTATCACGAGGCTCATGGCCTACCAGCAAGGTTTCAGCCTGTCTATGACAGTAGCTCAGTGGCTTCTCTCGACTCTGCCCTTCTTTCTCCCAGCATTCTCCTGTCTTCACTTTCCAACTCTGGTTACAGACATATGCGGCATGCCTGGCTTTTAAATGAATGCTGTAGATTTGAATTCAAGTTCTCTTTCTTTAGTCACAAGTGTTCTTACTTGCTGAGCCTTCTCTATAGCCTTCATTATTATTATTTAATCACAAACAACCAACCACTTAATGTGGGATTCACCTCTGTATTCTCTGAATACCGTTGCTTAATAAAGAGACCGGCTTGGCCTGATAGGGCAGAACAGAGTTTTTAAAAAAGTAAGCTTCAGATTCAGTGAGAGAGACTGTCTCAAACAAATAAGGTGGTAAGCAGTTGAAGACAAGAACTAACATCCTCCCTGGTCTCTGCTTATCCATACACATAGGCTAAGAAGACTGCAAAAGGCTAACATGGGCTACTGAGGCTGGGTGCGGGGAGGACTGGTGGTCTATGTCTTAACTTCAATAGTGTTTCACGGCTCAACTGCTTTGTAAAATTCCAAATATTCTTCTCATGTAATTCGTAAATCTGGGCATGGAAAAGTAAAATTTACCACATGTAAATTTTAAAACTGAGTTTTACATGTAATAGAAAACCATTTAAGCAACACTTGAACCCAGGTGGGAACATCTAGCTCCACCCTTTCCGACACAAGAAACAGAGACTGGTGAAGCTGAGTCACTGCTTATGGTGCCACAGACAGCTCAAAGCAGGACTAAAACTCAAATCCAATTCTCTCTGACTCTTGAAGCTTTACCTTCCCCACAATATCTGGCCACATTTTATAGGCAAGACTAGAGTCTCAAAGCCAAGAAAGCTACATGAACTATATTAGTGTATATACTTATATACACATAGGCACATATAGAGCCATATACACATATATAGTCATGTACAAGCACATATCTCTTAGTGCCACATTTTATCAGTATGATGACAAAGAAGAGAAAGTAAGCTTATTTCATCTCTCAGACCTTAAACCAAAAATTTTAAACTTATTGTCTTTTTAAAAAAGATTATTTATTTATTTATTTATTTATTTATTTATTTATTTATTATGTATGCCTGCAGGCCAGAAGACGACATCAGATCTCATTACAGATGGTTGTGAGTCACCACGTGGTTGCTGGGAATTGAACTCAAGTCCTCTGGAAGAACAGTCAATGCTCTTAACCACTGAGCCATCTCTCCAGCCCTAAACATATTGTCTTGGTGTGTGTCTAAATGAATGTTTCTAATGCTCTGAAGAGACACCATGACCCCAGCAATTCTTATAAAGAAAACATTTAATTGGGGCACCTTGCTTAGAGTTTCAGAGGTTCATCATTATCATCATGGCAGGGAGCATGGTGGCATGCAGGCAGACATGGTGCTGGCTACATCTGGATCAGAAGGCAACAGGAAATGGACTGTGACACTGAGTGAAGCTTAAGCAAGAGAGACCCCAATGCCTGCTTCCACAGTGACACACGTCCTTTAGCAAGGCCACACCTCCCAATAGTGCCACTCCCTATGAGCCTACGGGGGCCAATTACATTTAAACTTCCACAGTGTGTTCTTTTTCTTGGTCCCCTCATCATCAGAGCAGCCTCTCCCCTGGGACTTCCATAGTCTGGACATTCCAGGTGGTCTGATATAAAAACTAATACTGTCTTCTCCACTTGCTGATGGGCAACCTTGGCAATCAAAGAGCAGCTTCTTCAGAATGTGTATGAATGGCCAGTGGTGAGTGCTTAAGAAGGTTAGTTTTTAATATTGCAACTACTCCTATGTCTCATCAGTTCCATTCCAGGCTCTGTGATGAGTGGCATCCATAGTTCTTGTAACTCTAAGGGCAGCCATATGACAGAGGTTGTCTCATTACCTTCACCTAATGGATGAGGAAACCGAGTCACAGAGGAACTGAGTAATAGGTCATAGTTAATACAGTTTGTAAATGGGGTTAAGTTGATCTGATAAGTATATTAGTTCTGAGACAAAGTACTTGGAAGATGAGTGTGATGGCTAGTTTAATGGTCAACTTGTCACAAATTAAAATAACCTGAGTAGGGATCCTCCACTGTAGAATTGTTAAGATTATTTCCACTGATGTGGGGAGGCCCACCCCAAGTGTGGAGGGCTCCTTCTGACAGCAGCCCAAATTAAGGACTTAGCAGAACAAAACTAATTCACACCTCTTGCTCCAGTGGCCATTCTTGTCACTGCATTGGCCTTCCAATTGTCACCAAGTTAATTTGCCCTGTTACTGCTCCTGATTCCTTCACTGGTATTCACCAGTGTTAGTAAGCTCCTGTTGTAGGCTCTCCAGGGACCTTCCAGGTTTTCAGCAGCATATTGGAACTGTTGTACACAGTACAAGGACCAAACAAGACTCAGGTTCTCAGCCTCTTAGGTATGCAATAATTGTTATTGATATTTTAACAAAAGCTGAGTTAATACTTCTATATTTATGTATATATATTTGAATATAAATAGCAATAGTGTATATTTTATANCACAAATCATTCAGATCTTCTCCAATATCTTTTTTGTAATCTTTTATTCAAATAGTAAGAAATTTACCCTATTTCTTACCTTTGCTTTCAAAATTTTAGTATAAAGTCCTTGCTTCTTTATGAACTTTATTAACCACAATACATTGCTGATGTGCAATTATTTTCCTTTTTCTTACAAACATATTTATTTACAAATTTATATAAATATGTATTTATATACACACCCTACTGATTCTATTCATCTAGGGAACCCTGAATAATACACAACAATGGATAAAGGGGACATTAACATTTGATATTACTCAAATTTCTCTCTTTTTGTTGGCCTGATACATAAATATAGGTGGTTCACAAACTGATAGTTTGATTTATGACTTTTGTAGCCTTCTGATGGTGTGAAAGCAATACATATTTTAAAAAAATAAAAGAAACCATACTTACAGTTTTGAATTGTGAACTTCACTTTGTGAGCAACATGCAATGTGAGATGCTCTGTGGCGGAACCGTACAGGACTGTGAGCCACTAGACCGACAGTCACATAGTCACCCAAGCAGATGACCAACACACCAGTGCTCTGTGTGACAGCTTTTGGGTGACACCGATATTCAACAAATCACATGAGCCATTTATACTTTATTTTGAAATAGACATTGTGCCAGATGACTGTACCAAACTGTAGGCTAAAGAGAATGTTCTGGGCCCATTTGAGGTGTATGGGTCTAAACTACAGTTTGGTCCTTTGGGTGCAGTAAGTTAATTTGATCTCATATGTCCTCCCACTTATAATAATGAGTTTACCAGGAGGCAATCTCACTATGGAATAAGGAGCATCTGGAAAAAATTATATACATATTAGCATACCACACATTGCAATATATTTATTAAACCAGACAACAAACAACTACATATATTTTCAATCATGTATATATTCCAATACCCAATGTGTAATACAGTGTTCTGTAAAAAGTTCGAGGGGGAACTTTTCCTGGGGAAAAACTGAATTCCTGTGGATTCTCTAAAGACTTGGAACTCTGAGAAAATACCGAAATGATTTCCTATCCAGACTCCACAGTAGATAGTGCTGGCAATCTCCAGACTACCTCCGAGAGCACCAACAGCAACTCGGAATCCTTCCTGAAGCATCGTTCCATCAGCTACAGTCCACCAAACAGAGACACCAAGGCAAGTTCAAATCCACATGCTGGACTTGATCTAGGCCTAGGTGGCTGAGCCAGCTTTGCAGTCAAAGGGTGTGCTCTATAGTGGCCTTGATATCTATGTTCCCTTCTTCACCATATCTGGGAGGTATGAAAGTAATCCCAGACAGAAAGAGGACTTTCATTTTTTCCCACCCAGAGAAGCCCCATCCTCTGTAATCCCCATTTAAAGAAACATTTTTTTTCTTCATGGTGAAACTTATATTCTTAAGTATAAAGTATTTCCATTTGAGCAGCTTATGAAAATAGGTGCAAGTTTCAATACAAGTTAATTTAATTAGCTCAAGAGGCACTTTATAAGGATGTGCTAATCAGGACATTTAATAAACAGGAATGCAAAGTAACACTCAGCATCTTGCCCTTAGGGATTTCTTCTTCCTCCACTTAAAATAAATAAACAAGATATTGCAGGCAATGGCGCACTCCTTCCCAGGGCTTCTCTACCTGACCTGTGCTTGTGAGGAACCCTGAAGCCATGGAAAAGGAAGGATGTGGGTACCGAAAGAGGTTCACTTCCGACACCAGAGGATAACCAATCCTCCTTCAGGCAGAATGCTGAGCCATATGGAAGTCCTATTTTGACACGCATCACGTGTTACTCTGCTAAGAATGGCTTTCTCTTTTTAAAAATTTGCATAAAGTGGCTATGCATAGACATGGGTTTCACAAACACATTTTAATTCAACTATACCATGCACTTTGGCCATTTCCACTCCCCAGTCTCCCACCCTTTATCTCCTTTCCTTCCCACTAGTTCCTTTGTGCTAGGTAATTTCCTAATTTCATGTCACATAAAAATAAATGCAGTTATAAATATAAAATCTAGGATCTACATATAAGATTTTGACATTTCATTTTCTATGACTAATTTCTGGCCCCATCCATTCTTCTACAACTGACATGACTCCAGTTTTTCTTATGGCTAAATAAATCTCCATTGTAGACATAAACTATAAACCACATTTTCTTCACTCATTCATCCGTTGATACACATCTATGCTGATTCTCTAACTTGGCTACTGTGAATAAGTCGGCAATAAGCGTGTATGTATAAGAATCGCTGTGCTGTGCTGGTTTCAGTTCATAGATGAGGTAGATCATACAGTCATCCGCTAGTTTCCTAGGGAACCTGATTGTCATAGGGGCTGCAATATTTGATATTCCCATTAGCAGTCTATAAGGGTTCCCCTTTCCCAGACGCTCGCCAGCATTTGGTGCTGTTTGCTGCCTTAATGATAATCATTCTGGGAATCACATGAAGTTATGACTTACAAGGAATATCAATCTTTATTCTGGAATGTGTCAATATCTGTAAAGGATCACTTCTAGAACCTCCTACAGACATCTAAACTACATGTTACATTACACCCCCCATATAAAATGGTAAAATGCTTGCATAGAACATACCTCTATCCCCACATATACTTTAGTCATCTCTGGATTAGCTATAACATCTAATACAAGTCATTGTACTGTTTAGTGAACAAGGAAAATAAAAACACCAATGCATGTTAATTACAGAAGCTTTTTTTTCTCCTAATATTTCCAACCTGCAGTTAACCAAATCTGGACATACAGATCTCACTGACAGCAGACAAGATTTGTGTTAGGCACTTGCTTACAGTTTTCACTCTATAAATTAATTGTTATCTTTATGATCAATATACCGATAGAGAAACTGACACAGAGATGTCAAACAACATGCCCAATGGGCTCACAATTGGTTGTCTTTATTTCCTTGAGATTACACTGAGAATTCAGTGGTAAGTAGTTTATTCTGAATTGTTTCTGGGAAAATCCAGCAGCTTTGGGGTGGGGAGTGAGATCCAGACATCTAGAAACCAATCAATGGGGATGCTAAGCAAATATCCCTCCCATGGAGGCCAATGGAGTATAATTCCACAGGGAAATTCTGAACACAGCATATATTTCAGAAGGACCCTTTGGGATAAAGAAGACTGGAGTATTTGTCAGTCACTGGTTAAGGACAGCCCCTGAGGGATATAAGTCTACTAGAATGTATAGGGTTTCAGACAGAACTCACCATAGTTCTAACAGCCCATGGATCACTTTGCCAATTAGAAAAGTGGTGGGCCCTATGATGCTCAGACCACTTACTGCTGGTGTTCTCTTCCCAGCTGTAATTTTATCTAGCAACATCCCTTGTCAGAGAAGCAGCCCTGCCCAAAGTTACTCCTTTTGAGAAACACAGTCACATCTTTCTGCTGGCCACCATGTTCCCCAGAGTTCAACACCTGGCCTCCTGGCCACCTCTGTGCAGCTCTGAAGAAATATGCCTGCAGCAGCATGTTCCCCAGCAGTCACCCTGTGAGTTTGTCTTCCTATGGCCAACACTCTCGCTTTCATTCATTTCCAGATGTAGATCCCAATGAAGTCGTTGGCAAATTCCCATTGGGTCAGGAAGGAAAACACTCTAAGATCCCTGGGGTCAAAACTACTGAAGGCATCTGATGAAACCTGGAGGCAGTATGCTGATGCCAGCCTCAGACCTGGTACATGGCAACAGCAGTATGCATAGCCATGAGCTGCTAAAACGCTGAATAATATGCTATTTCATGCCTTTGTTAAATCAAATTCAATTAAGCTTTACTCTCACCCAACTGGTTGGGTATATGTCCTGTTTTAGTCACGTCTTTTAAATGATCTTCTCCTTTGGATCACAAAGCATGAATGACTGCAGGCATTTCCTGTATAAATGGTCTGAGGACTGGAAAACAGAGGAAAGCATTCCTATAGAGGTACTGCTGGGGAGATTGCAATGTTGGTAAATAAGGTCAAAGATATCAAACTCTCCTCCCAGAAAATCGTAGGAGAACAAGGGAGAGGAGAAAGAGGGCAGAGGCTCCATTACTTAGAAATACCTATTTTAACAATGGAGCTAGATTGTATAATGACTTATATTTCAACCCACATCATAGGAAATGCTCTAACAGAGTCATGAACAATAAGGAGTTGAGATTAGCTCCAACTGAATAATTTGAGGTGTTCCTGAGAAAAGAGAACAGGAATGGTTCTCAAAGTAAGGGATCCAGGTTCTACTTCATTAGTCACAACATGCAATAGTAAATGGTCTGATAAGAAATGGTTGTAATCCAGCTGTCAGCTGTTTAATAAAGCAAGATTTGTGGGACCTTACATATATATAAACTATGGATACACTTAGATTTCTCAGAGACGAACAGAATCAGTAAACTAGATAACATCTAGAGTCACAGGTAGTGATGCTTCATCACCCTGTATCCTACATAATCCTGTACCAATATTGAAAACTATTTACTGATTTCCTAATATACAAACTTTCAGGTTATTTTTATTTACCATGCTATCCTAGCAACCAGTGTGGCTTCCTGCTTGTCTTGCACACAGCAGACACTCTGAATATCTTTTAAAAAATGATGGAAATAGACCAGAAATTTTAAAATATGCTAGTTGAGTAAACATGAATATTTAATCTCCCTGGAGGTCCAGTTTCCCCAGATAAATTCATGCATTTTCAAAACCTCATATGCTTCATATCTCCATGGTTAATGTCCTCCAATGAGCCAAGAGCACAAGTGGACTTGGGGATCGTCAATCTGAAAGGCATAGGGCAGAGGATGGAGTTCATATCAGCCCTTGCAATGAGTCATAGTGACATGCCAGGGGGAGGTAGATTGGCTTCTAGCACCAAGATGCTCTGACAATCCCAGGAAATATCTTTGAATCACCTGCGGTCTCTGCATCCCAAACCCAGACTTGGTCTCTATCCTTGAAGTCTCCAAATGTGGGCATCAAGTGGACTTTTTGTCACATATAATTCCATGGTGACATTTTCCTACTTTGTCCTCAAAATGTGTCACTGGGGACCTTAGCCAGGAACCTTCATCTGAGCACACTCAGAATACATTTACTGGCCTTTCAGATCTTGGCCACATGCAGCAG
Source organism: Alexandromys fortis (assembly GCF_014885135.2). Lineage (NCBI taxonomy): Eukaryota > Metazoa > Chordata > Mammalia > Rodentia > Cricetidae > Alexandromys > Alexandromys fortis. The sequence goes on from NW_026067943.1 coordinate 1,706,401, forward strand.
ATACCCTGTCCCCTCTCTGCTGGGGTCCTGCCAGGTCCTTTGGCTGAGGTAGACATGGGGTGATCATATCACAAGTCTCACATCTGTTCATTATCTCACAGGATGAAAGATCACCACAGCCCTATTTTCTGCCTCTTTGTCTGAAATAGCCTTTCTCTATTTTTATAATGATTTGATGAAAAAACAGCCAAAGTTATTTCTGGCTGAAGACAAAGACTCACCATCCAGTGTCCTGGGTGAACTGGATTGGTTGTGGTCCCTTTACCCCCATCTGTCTTTGGCTGGTAACATCTTTACCTTGATCTGCTGCACAGTTTATTCTTGTGTTTTTCTAAGTTAATAAACCAAGTATCCTTTTCTTCTTTGATACTGTCTTTCCATTTTTATACTATGGCATATTGCTTTTGTTTGAACAGCTAAATACAACCAGAAGACACAGCAGGATGTGGGTGTGTCTTAGATAAGAGTGTAGGATGCTTTGGGGCCATTGTAAGAAAGCCTGTGTGACTAAAACAGGCAAAGATTTAAGTCATAAAGTTGAGAATGGTTTTCTGCTTTGTGAGCTGACAGGACAGCATTTCTTGGGAAAGCAGATAATATTAATTGTAAATTATATTCACTTACAAGAAACACAAAGATTTTCAAAGAATAAAAAAATAATTTTCAAGAAGCAACAGTGGGTGAGATCATTAGTGGCACAACTTTTCTCTACAGAGTCTGAAACCAGTCACGTGATACCTAACTTTGTTCACACAAATACCTTACTAGTGATTAGGAAACTCTTTATAGGAAAGACCAAATGAAGGTGGTATTTCTAAACATAAAAGATAGTATATGTGTGAAAGCAAGGAAACCCCTCCCCAGTCTTTTCCTCCCTTCCTTTCTCTGCTGGGATTTTTCCCATTTGGTAGAATCTGTTAGAATACTTCAACTGTGGTAATAAAGGTACAATTCTTTAAAACTTCTAGTCAGTACCACAAAGGATAAGTTTGTGCTTCACTGAGACCCTAAAATGTTTGGGAATATCCATTGCTTCAGATCCTAATAAGTTATGGTAGATACAATAGTAATTATGTAAGGAAGAAAATATGACAACCTTTGGGAGTCTGGAGTCTAATGTGGCCAGGAACACCATGTTGATCTGGGGTTTGCATAAGTTCCAAAAATCTATCATATTGAAAAATGGTTGATATGTCTTTGGTTGGAGGGCAGCAAATGAAGAGCTGAAGTTAAATTTTGATTATCTTTTCTATAGTGTGCTGGGTTGATTCTGCCCTCAAATACTTCATGCCTTCACGAAGGTCTACACCACACAATGACTGTTATATCCAATCTTGGAGGAAGTGAAAGAATAGAGGCTCAGAGCAGTCTGGAGCAAAGATGCTGAATACAAGTGATTCAGGGTACAAGATAAAACAAAAATCAATAATTAACCACTTAGAAGAAATCCTAATAAAGACAAAACTATAGAAATATAAGCCACTGAAAGCAATCTTGAATGCTAACCTGGCTCCAACTTTGTGATTATTCTCAATGACCCTCTTATTCCTGTTGGGATAGCCTCCCCTGGCTTCTGGGCCATCAGACCAATGCCTTTTTGTTTCTTGCTACAGAGAGAGGAAGAGCCTACAGTAAAAATCATAAGTACAGGGCTTTCTACTCTCCTGAGCCTATTAACTAGTTTAAGGTTATCACCAAGCTAAAGATAAAACCTGCAGAGTGAGGGGAAATACTAGAATAAATGCTGAGAGGAAGAAGAACCTTACTTCAGTAATTATAAAAAGCTATGGACCTTTCATAAGCCCATACATCTTGTGAAACATATTTTCTACCACTCATAAGAATATGCCTGAGAATTGAACCAACATAGCAGAAGGCAAAAGTAAGTGTCAGAAAATGAGAGGACTCTTTGAGATATCCTTTGATCTTTGGCCACAGCCATAGCTGAGGTCCCATCTCGACCTAGGGCTGTCTAGATCATACAAAATGCATCCTATTACTTAAATGTAAGGCTGTCTGCCACCATGAGTTCATATGCATTCAGATCTATCCAGATATTCTATGGCATAAGTCAGCTAATGTTTTCTGCAAGGAGCCAGAGAATGAATATTTGGGCCTTGCAAATAAAACAGCTCCCAGCTCTACTGTGCAATTCTGCTGTGTAGTGCAAAAACAGTCATAGACAGCATTAAAATGAAAGAACAGGATTGTGCTTCAATAAAACTTTATTTACAAAAGCAAGTGGGATGGATTTAGCCACCATGCTACAGTTTGTACTGCAGATGTCTGAGACAGCAGATATGGAAACTAACCAATGAATTTATGCTTTAAAAAATCTCATAAGTAGAAACAATTCATTATCTAGGGAAGGCTATAAAAGGACAAAGGTTATTTTTGTCTTAAGATGATGAATGATATTATAGTGTGTATTTTTGGCCAGCTGTGTGACAAAAGGCTGTAAAACATAAAGAGTCTATAAGACAGCGTTTGAGAAAAGACTGAGTGGGGAAGACATTCCCTAGGCATGGGTGCATGAACCTTTGGGTTCTGAGACTTGCATCCTTGAGGTAGAGATACAGGATTCCTTTCAAGTCTTGGGCAGTACCATCAACCTCTCATTCTGAGACTTCCAGCTTCTTGGAGTAGCTGTATCTGACTACACAGACTCTCTACCCTACAAATGGTCAGTGTGGGACTTACCAAATAAGCCAATCTAATGAATCGTCTCTTGTAAAAATGTATGTTCAAACAGTTCTGTATTTCAGAGAGTCCTGACTGAGACATCCTCTTCTACATCTATAGTCACCAAGGGAATTTACATTTGTCCTCAGATAATTATTGCTCCTTTTGTCCAGACTACAAGATGAACACAGAAGCCTAGCCAACAGTGAAGACTGGAGCCCAGCTAAATCGTCACTGTAAGGCATAACTAGAAGCTAAACTACCCAGCCCATCACAGAACACCAGACGCCAAGCAACCCACCAGGAGGGAAGTGACTGCTGTTTTAAGTTGGCAAGTTTAAGGTGCTTTGTCATGCATTATTGTCACACTTATGGATAAAGTGGCCACACTAACATCATGGCCATTTTCACTACCACTGTGATCCTCTTAAGACAGACTTGAGCACATGGCTTTGTCTGTCTTCACCAGCTATAACTGCACTAGCAATAGTACATACATGAAAGACACCTAGAAAAGAATGAGAGAAGTTGGAGAAGACAAGCCACATGGCTTGTTTAGCCACAGTACTGTTTAACAGCCTCTGCATCATGAAAACCCTTGTTAAGAGAAGAGAAAAAAACATTCCTGGTATTTTCTTCCCATCTACAGAGGAGGTGAAGACATGGATTCAGTTCTGTACCTAAGATTAGTGTCTCAAAAGGTCCTGGTGACATGAGCAGGCACACTCATTCAGCAGCAGCTGCTGATAGTATTAAGATGCAGATGCAGGCATTTATCAGGGGCCTTGACTCTAAGCCGATATGACTATTGATGCAAGTCCAAACAGGTATCCCAATCAACAATGGTTTCTGAAGACAATACAAACTTTGTCTATATATATACATATATAAACGTTGCATATGCAAATATATAGTGTATATATGCACATATATACATGCATATATAATTTTCTTGTTACATTTTCCCTAGAGAGAGAGAGAGAGAGAGTGTGCATGTGTGTGTTTCTATATGTGTATGCCATGTCTCTGGTGATGTATGCCTGGGTGTTTTTGAATACAGGGAGGCCAGAAGAGGATAACAGGTGTCCTGTTCTCCCACCTTCCAGCTCACTTCATTGAGACCAGATCTTTCACTGAGCCTTAAGTTAAGCTGATGACCAATGAGTACCAATTATCCTCCGTCTCTGCCTCACCCAGCACTAAAGTTATATGCGCAAAAGTTGTACGCACAGAAGCTATGTCCAGTTTATTACATGGGTGCTGGAGATTTGAATTTAGGCTCTCATGCTTGTGCCGCAGTGTTCTTCTTGTTGAGCCAACTCCCCAACCCCCAACCCAAAGGAATGCCTTACCAACAAAAATCTAAAAAAAAAAAAAAAAAAAAAAAAACAGTAAGCCTAGGAGAGAAAAGAAAATGGCTCTTTAAATTTTCTTGAAGAGTCTTTTGCTTAAGAAGCAGCATCATCTCAGGCAAACATGCAAAATTCATTTAAGTGGTCTCTGACTGTTTTGAGAAATTGGAATAGGAAGTCTCGCAGCAAACTGTCTCCGAGGGCTCATGGAATGCGCAGTACAAATGATGTAGGCAGGATTGTTTATTGTAACCCAGTGAAGAAAACAATTGCCAGTGCACTGTAATGCTCTAGGTCACTGCTTCTTTAACTTCTTCCACTCATGACCCCCGTGCACCCAGGAGGTTTCCAAGCAGCCCTGCAGGGACTGTTGTATAAAATAGGTAACTAATGGAGCTATAGAGATAGTCCCGCAGCCTCCAATCTCTGCAACTCCAGCTTCAAGGATCTGACAACCTCTCTTCTGGCTTCCAGACACCTGCACATACATGCCTATACTAACACACAAATGATGCACACAAGTAATTAGAATTAAAATAAGTCTTTTAAAAAAAATAAGAGGACAAAACACTTACTGATAATAAAGCAAAAACTAAATTTACTTTAAAATATGTATTTGATATATATTTTACCGTTTATTAAAGACAAAAGCATATCTACATAGTAATAAATGGATAAACTTGTTTGTCTAAAAATACAATTCAAAGATAGACTAATTTGATACTTATATGTTGAGGAATGAAAGTAGGAATATATTAAATTTTGTTTTTCATAATTAAAGCTATGTCTATAACAGCAGAACACACTGCATTTACAGTAAAAACACAGGAATTCATAATAAACAACATCTCAATTCTGAGTGAAGGAGTTTGGAGCAATGTTCCTTAATGTTGCGTGGTATTACAACAAACACAATGTAAAATTCACATATTGTGTGCTTGAAACTAAGATTTCAATGGTTTCTAATGAACATGGGAAGGTGTCTCTACCAGAAACAACTTGGATTCATAACATGTTTGATTATGACTTAATCTTTTAACATTACCAAATTTTTTATGATCTCCACATTCAATTATATACTATATATGGGTCACAACCCACAGTTTAAAAAGCTTGTCTGGGACCAGGGTTCTGCTATAAGTCATCTATTTTGTTTCAAGATTTTATTTTTAACGGAGAGAGAGAGAGAGAGAGAGAGAGAGAGAGAGAGAGAGAGAGAGAGTCTATGTTGAAGTATAAGCACATGTGAGGGCAGGTTCTTGTAGAGGCCAGAAAAGCGCATCTAATATCCTGAAACTATAGTTATAGGCAGTTGTAGTGTACCCAACACTGGTGCTGGAAACCAAACTTAGGTCATCTGCATGGGCCAAAAACAGTATAAACCACTAAGCCTCCTCACTAAGCCACATTTTGCCATAGATACAGAAATCTACCTAAGGATTGGGGAAGATGGTGAAAGGACAAGCCAAGAAGTTGGGAATGAACAGGATCAGATGGAGGTCCCTAGATGGAGGATGCAGTTCATGAATGACACCAATACTATGTGACAAAATATTTTCTGATCATCTCACTCTATTCTCCTCACACTTTTGCCTCTTTATCCATAGCAATAACACATGTCTGCCTGAGTCAGAGTTTCTATTGCTGTGAAGAGACACCAAGACCATGGCAATTCTTATAAAGGAAAACATTTAATTGGGGTAGCTTGTTTGCAGTTAAGAGGTTTAGTCCATTATTGTCATGGTGCGAAGCAAGGCAGCACACAGGCAGACATGGTATTAGAGAAATAGCTGAGGGTTCTTACTTCTTGACTCACAGGCAACTGAGCATGACTTGAGCATATGAGACCTCAAAACACACCTCCACAGTGACACATTTCCTCCAACAAGGCCATACCTCCTAGTAGTGACACTTCTTCTCGGGGCCATTTTCGTTCAAGCCATCACAGTGCCCAAGTATGCCAAGGTGACCAAATTTCAAGCATGACAGTTCTGGGCACATGGTGAATTTCTTTATGTATGTCCATGAAGGAAGATATCCATTGCCATCTTTATGTGTCTTTACCCTCATATGCATTGCTGTATCTTTGGGAGATCTCATCTACCATTGAGCTAATGAATACCAGTCTTTATTTCAACCCAGCTTCTTCATTAAGTATAAACAGAGACTATGCTTTTGTTTCCCTGTTGCACAGACCCAAAGAATCACACAGAATCTATATTAATTACAACACTGTTTGGATAATGGTTCAGGCATAGTCCTATCTAGCTCTTACATCTTAAATTAACCCATTTCTATTAATTTATGTATCACCATGAGGCTATGGCTTACTGGTAATGCTCTGGCATATTTTTCCTTTGGCAGCTACATGGCATCTGCCTGACTCTGCCTTCTTTCTCCTCACATTCAGTTTAGTCTCCCTGCCTACCTATATTCTACCTTTCCATAGCCCAAAACAACTTCTTTATTTAAAAAGGTAATAAAACATATTTATAGCATATAGAGGAGAATCCCACATCAACTGAGTAAATCCAAATATTAATCACCTGATCTTTGATGTTGGAGGAGCAATGATACTTGGCAAGACCCATTTGGAATTCATTATTTCCCCTTAGAATCATTTCTTCTTCATTCTTCTCTTGGCAGATAAGGCAACAGCCCAGGCTAAATCACAGATTTTTTACTCTTCTTTTCTTTACCTATTAAATGGGATGTATAGATGTAAAACTACCCAACCTGGTCTAGTTCCAGGACAGGTTCCAAAGCTACAGAGAAATCCTGTCTAGAAAACAAACAAACGAAAAAGTAAGTAAAACTACCTACATCTGTCATTTTGTCCAGCAAGCTGTCTGTGACGGTCAATATTACTTGGAATCTTAACAGTGTCTAGAATCATGAAGAAGAAAACCATCTCAACATGTATATGAGGGAGTTTCTAGCTTAAGTTAATTGAAATTGGAAGATTCATCTTAAATGTGAGCCACTCCATTCTATGGGATGGGCTCTGAGCTAGAATTAAAAAGAGAAATTTAGATGAGTACCAGTATCCATTGTCCTTGCTTTCTGGCTGTGGATACAATGTAACCAACTGTTTTATGCTCCAGCCACCATGTCTTCCCTGTCATGGTGGACTATACTCTCAAACTGCAAGTAAAAGTGAATTCTCCTTCTTTACACTGCTTTTGTTGGGTATTGGACCCACCAAAGAGGAAAGTAACTGATAAGCTGCCCATTCATTCGCTTATTGATCTTACACACTGAGTCAGGCCAGACACTATCTGAGGTGGCCTGGAGTACAGTAATAATCTACAAAGAACCTCACTCGTTCAGATCTGCACTTAAGTATGCAAAGACAGACAATTAACAATGATAAAATACATATGAATAGTATAGATAGCCTGAAAACTATATACAGCATGGTACAAGGAAAATAAAGAGAGTCCGGCAAATGAATGAACTTTCTGAGAAAAGGCAGACCTCAGGGTGAGACTCAGGGAACAAGCTCAGCCCTACAAGATGAGGGTGAACAAGGCTGTCAGTTGGTTTAAGGACTGATCCATGGGGTGGGAACAGCAGGAGCAGATCTAACAGGAGCAGAAGTGTAAAGGAAGGTTTCCCTCTGCACAGTGTCTGTGGAACACTAAGGCAGCTAATGGGAAAGGCAGAAACAAATGAGAGAGGATTTTTATGATTAGGTAAATGAGGGGGGGAAAAGTATGATATGTAGTAATAATAGGGGCGGCGGGGCTGCGTTCCCGGCACCTGGCCACTCACATGGCTAGCTTATGCCCCAAAATAATTACACGGAAACTGTATTCTTTTAAACACTGCCTGGCCCATTATCTGTAGCCTCTTATTGGCTAGCTCTTACATATTAATCTAACCCATTTCTAATAATCTGTGTAGTCCATGAGCTGGCTTACCAGGGAAGATCTTAACCTGCATCTGTCTGGAGTGGGCGAATCATGGCGACTCTCGACTCAGCTTCTTTCTCCCAGCATTCTCTTCTGTCTACTCCGCCTACCTAATTTTCTGTCCTATGAGGGCCAAGGCAGTTTCTTTATTAGTTAACCAATGAAAGCAACAAATAAGATACAAGACCCACCTCCATCAATGATAAGCAAATTCAAAGACAATCTTGAGGGCTTGCCCAAAATAACTACAAGGAATGAATTCATATCTAGGGAGGTGAAGGCAAATGGGATTAGAAGAGGTGGGTAGAAGGAAAGTCAGGGACTTCCATCCAGGATGTGCTGTGTGTGAGAGCTCTAATAGACACCTGGAAAGAAACATCAAGGAGGCAAGTGAATAAAGGAGGCTGGAATTCAAGAGAGAGGGAGAATCAAACTCAACCTGTGGCCCTGGGCATCTCCATATCACCAGTCGAGTCACTTTGAAGGAAACCACACCCAGGAGTTCCTGACCTCCGACTCTCTATTTCTGTAACTGTCCTCCACAGTCACTACCAAAAATCTATCTCTCAAGCCAGAATCAATTCCATATTTCAACAATTTAAATTCTCCTCACTTCACTTTGAGTATAAAATCCTATAGCGGCTTGGAGCTGAGTCCCAGGGTCTGTATTCTCAGCCCTCTCTGTGTAGCATCAGCCATGATGGAGGAGACATAGTGACTTCTGCACTAACCCACAGTGCTGAGTGTTCTCCAAGCACTGGTTTATATTCTCTCTGTCTGCACTATCATTTGTACCTGGTCCCCCTGGCAAATCCACTTCACCTCTGAGCCTAGATTCACACATCGCCTCCTCGCTGCTGCCTTGCAGTTAGTCCTTGCACATTCCTCTTTGGGCATCCAGCTGTTCATCCTGGCCTAACACACAGACCAGACAACCGTTAACTCACTTTTCTAAGTCTGTGACTAGCAGTGTGTGACAAATGTGTGTTGAACTGCAGCTAACCAATAAAAACTCCATTGGCACTCCCATCACACTGGCATTGTGTAGGATCCTAGGGTGGGGGAGATAGTCTCCATCCTGTGGAGGAAGCAAAGGCTGTGAACCATGGTGGGGCTCCCTACAGATGGGGAGTAGCCCTGAGCCTCCTGTAGATAGGTGCTCCTCCTTCACTGGACTCCTAGCCCAGAGCAAGAAAGGAGGTAAATATGCTTGAGGTTTAACAGCAGGGGTTTTATTTAGGCATAAAGAATGTCCTCATTAAAGCAAGAAATGAGATGGAACTTTCCCGAGAAACATTAAGGGAGAGAGAAAACTACTCTCTAAGTTCATCAGGCTCCAGAGACATCAACAGACCCCTCTGTTCATACTATAACAAAGCATCCAAGGGGCCTTGAGGCACAGCATATGAAAACACACACATCCTTTCCCATCCTTTGGCAAATTCACTAATCCTCTAACAATCAGAACAACCAACCTCTGGGACCCAGGTCAGCCCCATACTCAAAGGCCTTTGAAAACTGAGCACTTTTTAAAACAAAACCATCTTTCCAAAAAAATGCCTTTCTAATTGAGTGGAAGAAATGAAAAACAATCCTCAGCCCAACAGGAGAAGAAATAACTGACCACAAATTCAACTGTGTGCTTTGTGGGGACTCTGAGCCAATTCCACATAGTTATGAACAAACATCAAAGGCTACGGAGGGACTCTGGGTCTTGAATATGATAAATGAGGCTCTTCGGGAGCCATTCAGAAGAAAGGCGAATTGGGTTTGGACTTCTTCAACAGGGGTAACTCTTAATGGCTTCTAAGGAAAATGGAGTGGTAGATGGAAATGATTATGCTTTCCCTTATGCCAAAAAGAAAATGAAAGTCAAAAACTAGAGATTCCAACCAGGCAGAGAAAGGCAACCCTGTGAGCATAGAAACTGATGTTTGCCTTATTCCCCACTACCTCTCCAGCCTCCAAACAAAGCCTAACTCAAGAGGACTTTCAGACTTCTTAGTTTAATAAGCAATGAATCGTGGGCTTACAGATTAAAGGCAAATGAGAAGAGGAGAAACCAAAGCCCAGGTACCATGGCAAGAATGAAAAGCCAGGAAGTCATTTTGTCCTTAAACCCAGTTCTACAGGTTGTCTTCTGTACAGCTTGAATGAGGAAAATGATACACATGTTCCTTGGGCATCTAGCAGCTTCATGTCTAATGTGTTTGCACACAAAGCAGCAAGGTTGGTGGGCTAGAACAAAAACAATAACAAAGATAAAAATCTTGAAAGCATTCCAGATTCTTCTCTCCCTTTCTCCTTCCCCTCTGTTCTCTATGCCTTCTCCTTCCTTTTTTCCTCCATCAAATAGGCACACTGTTATTAAACAAGATCACATGCCTCCAGAATCTACTCTGAATCCTTTTATTATCTTTTCTCTCTCCTATAATAGTCCCTGAATGGTCTGGGGCCTCTGGTTTCTTGAAGACTCATCTTTTCTCTATAGCTGTGGCCTTTCTCCATCATCTCTCAGGCCATATTCTTTTGTACTTTGCAAACCACAATGGTCCTCTCTTGATGCACAATGATTCAGAGTGACAGAGTAGCATCCAACACTGCACCATCTTCACCATCAGCAGACTCTAAACATGCCACTCCGATTCTGTGAACTGTCACATGCCTATTCCCAATGTCTGAAGGGCAAACCCCTTTCTATTCCTCGAGACCCAACCATCTTGATGATGTAATGAGAAGATGTAAAGCCCAAATCTCTGCTTCCTCACACTATCTAGCAAGCCTGGGAGCAGAAAGTCAGATACTGCACTGTCTGAAAATTCTACAGGAATTATTGATTCAAAATAATATAAGAACGGGATCTGGGAAAATGCCTCAATTGATAGAGGACTTGCTATGCAAGCATGACCTGAGCTGAATCCATAGAAGCAATATGTAATAAAAGCCAGGCATGGTGGCATATGCTTGTAATGTCATGGCTGAGGAGATAGGGACAGGGGAACCCCTGTGGCACTCTAGCCACCCACTCTAGCTGAATCATTGAGTTCTAGGTCCCTAAGAGTCTTTGTCTCAGAAAATAAGGTGGACAGTTCCTGAGTAGGACACCTGAGGTTGACCTCTGGCCTCCACACACACATACATGAATACACACATGTACACAGGATTAGTCTAAGCCAATAAATAAAATGTAGCAGAGTAGCTACATTGGGCTGGAAAAAGGGCTCAGAGGTTAACCTGTACTTACTGCTCTTACAGAGGATTCCAATTTGATTCCTGGAACCCACATTGGGCAACTCACAAGTGTCTGTCCCTCCAACTCCAGGGAATATGATGCTCTGCTGGCCTACAGGGTACCTGGACACATATGCGTATACCCACATGCAGACATAAAAACAGACATAAAATTTTAATTATAAAAATAAATATTTTAAACTGAATATATACATATGTAAACTCAGGACACATGTGGGGGTATGCCCCATATATGTCATACATGTGGACAGGGTACCACAGTGACTGGGTCCTCATGCTGACAATCTGTGTGCCACTTTTGCTATCCACTTACCCATCTTATTTGATTTTGTATTTGCACCATCTTAATTGTTTCATTTCTTGCAAAGATTGAGTCTCCAAATTATGGCCATCATAATAAATTAAAATAATATATTCTTTCTCCAGCAGAGAGGATTAGAATAATTTAGGATCATATAATATTATGAGCAGTTTAGAAACCATTTCACTCAATTTGCTTATTCTCTCAGAAATAAATAAAAGAATTTTCAGAAAGACGGTATGCAAAATATTAAGCAATGTCTCTTTCTATGCCAGAGTCCCATACCAGGTGTGATGGAGTCTATGCATCGGTTGGCTTTCCATTATTAGGACAAAACATCTGAGACAGTTAACTTATAAAGAGAATGAGTATATTGTAGCTCATGGTTTTAGAGGCTGTAGTCCAAGGTCAGGCAGACTCACTGACTGGACCTTTTGGGAGTGCTGGATAACAATGGCAGAGGGTGTGTGGTGAACTAAACTGCTCCCTTACGAGCCAGGAAGCCAAAGAGGAAGAGACCAATTTACAGTCTTCTCAAAGGGGATTCCAATGACATAAAGACCTCCCAGTGGGTCTTTCTATAGGTTCCAACACCACCCAGTGGTGCCAATTGTAAGAACTTCTAACATATTATATCTCAGTTACAAAATCTTTTCTTCTTTTTTTTTCAATAATTTTTTTCTTTTTTAATCAAGGATTTTTCATACAAGTTTTTCTCATTTTACATAGCTATTCCCATTCCCACTCCCTCCCCTCCTCCTGCTACACCCTTCCCTCCACCCCACCCCATCCTCATCCACTCCTCAGATCCCCATCAGAAAGGGTAAGGCTTCACATGGGAAGTCAACAAAGTCTAGTTGAGGAGGTTGTTTTCATTCATCTCAATCACTGGGGGAAAAAAAAGAAAGAAACTTCACAGGAACATGAAAAGTCATTGCAGAACTCAGTAAACATAAGTCGGAGGTGTAACTTTCTGAAAATGCCTTCTGCTCAAAAACAGTCAACAAAATTTAACAGTGCACAAACGATACCTTCGAGGGAGTCCACAGGTAATACTCAACATATGCTGGGCAATCTCTTAACTGCTTCCAAGCTTCAAAGACATTTTAAATCAGTTGGAGCAGACACCAGAAGGGGGGATATTATGGAGAAGTGAGGGAAACACAAAGATGCTGCCATAGGGGAAGATAAGGGGTGAGGATGCTCAGTAGCAGTGTGTTTGCCTAGCATGAGAGGCTTTCGGTTAAACTTCCAGTAAGGCCAAGAGACCAATACCTGAACACAAGATTAATAACTTTCCTTTGATAAATTTTGTTTATGGAAGGGAACTGTGTAAAGGATAATTTTATCTCTCATGGGATCACAATCGAGTATGACTAGGACTCATCCCAGAGATGAGTGTGTGGAAACCCAGATGAGTTTCTTGTGCTGGGTCAGTTCATTGAAAGATCATGGTTAGGTTTTGACCTAAAAATATGTCCTTTGGAGATAGTTAAAGGCATGCTCCTCAACTAGTGGCTCAAACTGGAGAGGTAATGTCTTAACTGGAGGAAGTGAGTCTCTAAAGGAGGAACTTTAAAGGCCCCTGTGCCTTCCTCATTGTTGCCTGAGTCTTGTCTACATGGTGCTAACCAGCTTTGATCTGCCATTCTCCCCTTCATGATGGTCGGCTCCTGACAAAATCAAGCCAACCATGTACTGAACCCCTGGCAGTGAACCAAAATAGATGCTCCCCCCTTGTAAATTATTTCTCTCAGATATCTGTCACCCTAACAGAAGTCCAAACAACACAGCTTCTGGTAATACTGGAAGACCAAGGAAAAATCAAGAACCTTTTTTTTTTCAGACATTAAGCAAGTACATAACTAATCCCACTGCACTGCACAAACCTGGACAAATTCTACAGCAGTTGCAGTCATGGGAACCACAAGAGAGGTTGCTGTTCACTCATCTTTTCTTCCCTTGAGATTGTGTTCAATGCAGAATCACAAGATAGCACATCTGGTGTTTTACCACCATTAAGATAAAGGCCCTGAAAGGACACAAGCTGCATCCACAGAAGTGTCCTTACAGGTTGCCTTTGTATGTATTATGTTCTCAGGGGGACAGCACTGAACCTCAGAGGGTTAAAGTAAGATCACATTCAAATTATGAGCCTGGATTCACGCTGAAGTTCCCTGCCTTCTTTGCCTTATTTAATAGATGCTTCCCGAGAGCCTGCACTTCTGGAGGAAGGAAAACAAGTGAGACACAGAGACTCTCTTCCCTGGCCTTAGGGTCCAGCTAGCATGCTGTTGACTGTACAAGACAGCAGAGGACAAGCTCTCCGATGGAATCTTTGGTGCAAAGTCTTCTCTATGTTATCAAATATGTTCATATTTTTAAGACCTGAATATCAATTTTGCTTCTGTAGTATTCACTGTAGGAACCTGTTTTTGAAGTAATGATTATCTTTCTGGTTAGGGCTGATGGGGAAAAAATAACGCTTTAGAAAGAATAGTAAGACTATTACAAATAATGTTGCTAGAAAGATAGTTGAACAAATTTCCTTGTAATATCTTTTGGGTATATGCCCAAGAGTGGTATTGCTGGGTCCTAAGGTAGGTTGATTCCCAATTTTCTGAGAAACTGCCATATTGATTTCCAGAGAGGTTGTACAAGTTTGCATTCATAAAAGCAATGGAGGAGTGTTCCCTTTATTCCACACTTGTTCAACTATGTTCATAGCAGCATTATTTATAATAGCCAGAACCTGGAAACAACCTAGATGCCCCTCAACCAAAGAGTCGATAAAGAAAATGTAGCACATTTACACATGAAAATACTACTCAGCGAAAAAAAAATGTCTTCTTGAAATCTGTATGCAAATGGAACAATAAAAAAAATCCTGAGATCCTGAGTAATGCAATCCAGACCCAGAAAGATAAAGATGGTATGTACTCACTCTTAAGTGGATACTAGCTGTAAAGCAAAGGATATTGAACCTATAGTTCATGATTCTAGAGAAGCTAAGTAACAAGGTGAACCCTAAGAAAAACACACATAGATCCAACTGGAAAGGGGAAATAGACAAGACTGCCTGGCAAAATTGGGAGTATGGGGGTTGAAGGAGAAGGGAGGGTGGAAGGGGAAGAGGAGAGGTGAAGGAAAGGGGGAGGACAACTTGAAGGGATGGAATAACTGAAATGGAGGAAGGACAAAGATGAGAGCAAGAAAAAAATGTTTTGATTGAGCGAGCCATTATGGGATTAGCAAGAAACTTGGCACTACAGAAATTCCCAGGAATCCCTAAGGATGACCCCAGCTAAGAACATAAACAGTAGAGGAGAGGGTGCCCAAACTGGCCTTGCCCTGTAGTCAGACTGATGAATATCTTAAATATCACCATAGAAACTTCATCAGCAACTGATGGAAACAGAGACAGAGACCAGCAGCAAAGCACTGGGCTGAGCTCTCAAAGTCCAGTTGAAGAGTAGGAGAAGTGAGAATATGAGCAAAGAAGTCAAAAGCATGATGGGTACACTTAGTGAAATAGTCTACCTGAGCTAATGGGAGCTCACCAACTCCAGCCAGACAGGGAAAGAACCAGCTTGGGTCCAAACTAGACCCTCTGAATGTGGGTGACAGTTGTATGACTGGGGCAGACTGTGGGGCCACTGGAAGTGACACCAAGATTTATCCCTACTGCTTGTACTGGCTTTTTGGGAATCTATTCTCTTTGGATGGATACCTTGCTCAGCCTAGATATAGTAGGGAGGGCCTTGGACCTTCCCCAAAGCAATGTGCCTTAGCCTCTCAGAGGAGTGGATGGGGGGTGTGGTGGGGGGATAAGTGGAGGGAATTGTGGGAAGGGAGGGAGTAGGAACTGGGATTGGTATGTATGAAAACCGATAGTTTGTTTACTTTTAAAAAAAAGAAAAGAGAAGGATTTTTTAAGTTTATGTGTGCATAAATATACTTGTATAAATATTCTGTATTAAAAAGGAAAAAAGGAAGAATCGTCAAGGAGGGCTTTCTGAGAAGGTAACAGCTAAGTAAAGCAAGAATGATAAAAAAGGACCAGCCAGGTGAATCTCATGGGATAGAACTATAATATTACCATGAAATTCCATGATGCTGACATAGCTCATATCAGCCAACCCTCAGGAAGACTTTGGATTTGCATTTGACATTTTTTCTGTAACATTTTCAAGCTTTTCTACTGCCTTGGTACCTCTTTGGATTGAGATAACTATAGCATCAGAGGAGAGACTAGACTTAACAATACAAGCAAGACACAAGACACTAAGGGTAGTATGGGTATATTTTTGTACGCATATATTTTGTACAAAAAGAGGTAGAGGGGCCTGAGGAGATATTTCAGTGGGTAAAGTGCTTGCCACATGAGCATGAGAACCTGAGCTTAGATCCCCAGTGCTCATTTAAAAATCCAGATCACATCAGCCTGATGAGAAGCCAAGGACAATAGCACTAGGTTTCGATCCTACTGCATGAACAGGCTTTGTGGGAGCCTACCCTGTTTGGATGCTCACCTTCCTAGACCTGGATGGAGGAGGGAAGACCTTGGACTTCCCACAGGGCAGTGAATCCGGACTGCTCTTCAGACTCAAGAGGGAAGGGGAATGGAGTAGGGGAGGGGGAGAGGAATGGGGAGAGAGGGAGGGAAATGGGAGGCCGGGAGGAGGCCGAAAGCTTTTTCAACAATAAATAAATAAATTAATTAAAAAATCCAGATCACTTTTTATTACAGAGGGGGAACCACACAAAGAACAATTTTCTCAGCTGAACATGGTGGCATGTGCTTTTAATCTAAAAACTTTGTAGGCAGATCTTTGTTGAATTAAAAGCCAGCCTGGTCTACATAGTCAGTTTTAGGATAGCCATAACTACATAATGAGACCTTGTCTCAAATAATAATAATAACAACAACAATAATAATAGTAAATAAGAAAAAAAGAAGAGGAGAAAGAGGAGGAGATATAATTCTTTTTAAAAAGATAACTTGCTCTCCTACAAGATTAAAGTGTAAGTATGACTGAGAATATTCCCAGAGATGAACATGAACATGCAAAAGCCTGGATAAATTTCTTGTCATGGATCAGTTCATTGGGAAATCATTGCTAAGTTTAAATCTATAATGTCCTTCAGAAGCTTAGATATGGAAGGCATGGTCTCCACCGGTGCCACCATCTTGAGAAGTACTATCTTAGCTGTAGTAAGTAGGTCACTAAGAGAGGTACTTTAACAGTGATTCCTGGCCCCTGTACCTTCCTCTCTCTGTTTCCTGTCTATCTTGTGCTAGGCATCTCTGCTTCTTCACATTCTCCCTTTCGTTATGTTGATCCTCACCAAAGCTCAGACCAACTGAACCATGACCATACACATCTGTAATCCTAGAGCTGAAGAGGTAGAAACAGGAGGATACCTGGAGCATGCTCACCAGTCAGCTTAGCCAACTGATGAGTGATTCTCTAAGAGACATATGTCAAACTGATAATGATAATTATGATGATGATGACTAAGATGATAATGAGGTGGAGAAGATATTGAGAGAGATCTACAACGTTGATCTCTGGCCTCCACACATAAACATATACCTGCAGGGAAACATGTACACAGCCACATTAACATGTTCGTATGCCCCCACACATGCATACACAAATGCCACATGCAAATAAAAGACAGATAGCTCCCATATACTTGTATAAGTCAGCAGCAAAATAGCTGAGGCCATGGTTTATTTTATTAATACTGGTCTTACAGTATTAAAGGTTCTAGCTCACAACTGCTTGGCATCATTGCTTTGTGCCTTTGTTAAGAAGAGGCAGTCAGAGTGGAGAAGAAAAGAAGGCCTGGATCTCAGTCTCTTCTGAAGGCATACATTCAAAGATTTTAGCTACCCCCCCCACCACTGCCCTGTTAGACTTCACCTCCACAAAGTCACACTACATTCCAGGAGCTCCATCTATGACACCTGAACCTCTGGGAGGTATCTGAGATTCAAAGGCTAGAGACGTGCATACAAATGACAGCTGAAAAAGTTACACCCAGACTTTAAGTGTCCTGGTAGATTCTAAAGAAATAACCTAGAATTTTATGGACAACAGTCATGGCAGACTATTCTCTATTGGCTTTGGTGACTTGACTCATACCTATAACCCCACACTTAGAAGGCAGAGGCAAGAAGACAACAAGCTCAATGTCAACTTGTTTTGCATAGTAAGCTCCAGGCCAAGCAAAATAGACCTTTTTTCTCTAAACAACACCTTTAACAAAATGCATAAGACACAGGATTCAGTCCACATTGTGTGAATGTGTGTGTGTGCATGCATGCATGTGTGTGTGTTTTAGTCATGTCATATAAAGCACAGACACACAAATCACATCAAGCAGATTTTAGTCATTGTGCATCAAGTTTGGCTCTTTAAAAAAAAAAAACGTGGTTTTGCTTATTTGCCTTCTATCAGAAATGGGAAGAGCTAATGGGCTGAGCATAGATCCTGGCAGGGGAAAGTGCTTCTGCCCTCCTGTACTCAAGAAAACATGACTGAAGCAAAGCAGGTCCATTAAGAAAGTACCAGAAGGGTAATGAGGAAAGCTCACTGCCTCCTGTTCTCATCTCCTGGGAAACAGAGAATTGGAAGTTACCCTGCAAAACCAAGTAAGCTGCCATCTGTGCTGTGGCTTCTGGAAAAGGTTTAATTGAAAGGACTCCTGGAAACCAGGAGAGCTGACTTCTAATTTTCACAGTTCCATCCCACCGCAGGATCGCAGAGACATGTGCAGTGTAAACTGTACCTCATCTGGAAGGTGAAGCCCTTCCTCCTCCATCAGACTTGATGGCCTCACTTCAGAAATATGTCACTGCTTTTAGGAGCCCATTAGGGAGCTTCAGTCACAACAGGGTTTGAAAATTATCTGGGCTTTGAGTCCTTTTAATTTTAGTTGTGTGTGTGTTTGCGTGTGTGTGTGTGTATGTGTGTGTGTGCGTGCACATATGTGTTACTGTATATATGTGTGCATATGTGTAAAGGTCAGGGGACAATTTCAGGTGCCTTCTACCTATTTTGGAATATGATCCATCACTGCCTAGCAAGCTCTAAGAAGCCTGTCCACCTCCCTTCACCCCCTAGCACTGAGACAACAAGAAATAAACTACTTTTGCATGCATGTTCTAAGCTATGTCTTCCTGCTTGTAAGGCAAGCACCGCACCAACTGAACTATCTCCCAAGAGCTATGGAGTTGTGGGTTTGGGGTCTTCTTGTTTGGTGATGGTCAGAGAACACTGGCAGTTACAGATGTACCACCTCTGATCTTTATTTTTTTTTTTTTGCCAAATCTTTCCCCCTAGTTCTATCAGATCTATTTTATAATAAAAATAGCACATGCTTCCACTGGGATTAGGAGGCCAACTTATATACAAAGAGAAGTTATCAGGGTGGCAGCTACCCAGAAAACTAAGTAAGGGCTTGTTTTGTTATGACTCGCTTCTGAATCCCATTGTTATCAACAGACCTGAGATCAATATTCCATCAGCAGAGGCCATCTCAACACTGAGAGCACATTGGCAAGGTGCCTCTCCTCTATACAATCCACAGCTACTGACCTACCACAGACTAATGGGGCAACCTGGGCCTCCCTGATAACCCACAAGGGCACTGGTCAGAAAAAGTCTCTTATCAGCTCATTATCTACCAGGTGGAGAATTCAATGACATCACAATTGATGCTTCAAGGCAGGTGACAAGTCATTCAAGCTGAGTTTGGACTCTTAAGAATGTAAAAGTTCTTCAATTGATCCCATTCTGCAAAAGAGTTACTTGGATTTGTGGCTGCATTGCTGAAATAGAACATTTAGATTCTTGATTAGGATAGTTCGTCTTAAAGATTCTGAACCTTGAGCTTTGAGAGAAGATATTTCTTCTTCACTGTGCATCTGTTTCTACCTGCTGTATTGCCCAGTCTCCAAGGGGCATGCCATTGTATAAATTATTCAAAAAATATAAATGTGAAGGAAAATAAACAGAGTTTGCTATGATATAATAACTCAAGTTTTCAGGACAGTAATAAATAATGCAAGGTAAGGGAACAGACTTGAAGAGCTCTCCCTAGTTAAAAAAGCCTATGCATATGTTGATTAACTTGATTTAGCTGTTCCTCAACATATATGTATCAAAAATGATTCTGTGAATTATAAATAAGAATAATTTGGTCCAGGATGATGGCTAAGTGAATAAGAAGCTTACTTCACAAGCATGAAGCCCTGAGTTCAAATCAACAGCACCCTCATAAAGAGATAAGCATGGCCACTGGCTTGTGACTCAAGATCTGTGAAGGTAGAGTCAGAAGGATTCCCCGGGCTCCCTAGCCTCCAGCCTAGCTCCAGTTCCTGACAGACAAAAGAATGGAAAGTGATAGAGCAGGACACCCGACTTCGCCCTCTGGCCCTAACAAGCACAACGAGGTGTACATACACACGCACATACACACAAGTGCACACACACACATGTGTGCACACACATCACTTACATATGTAACAACAAATACAGACAGATAGACAGACAGGCAGACAGGCAGGCAGACAAACAGACAGTCAGATTGTTGGTCAAAGCTGCTCTGTACCCTGTCTCTTTAAAGACTTTGTTTTATTTTTAAAACTATTTCTTTTTATAACCATCTATACTCTTTTTTTCTCTCTCTCTCTTTCAAGCCTATGTACATTTATCCAACACTGTGACTCATTTAGAGGTCTTTTCCACCTGAATTTGTCTTTATTGCATGCATATCTGTAATTATTATTGACCAGCAGTACTGTTTTTTTAAATGGTAAGTGGGCATGACTAGGACCAACTCCATGATCCTGCAATCTTGATCTACCCAGTCCAACATGACGGAGGCCTGTTCACTGCCTCTGAAAGTCATGCACATTGCCCCAGCTCCAGGGTCACATTGGGTCTGTGTTGACATTAAGCAATTCATAACACACTGCTCACAGACCCCATTTATGCTGCCTCCTAAAAGAGCCAGAAGTATTTGTGTAACTAGCACAAACCAGCAAGCTGTTGTTTAGAAACTGCACAGCTTTTGTGCTACTAATGCTGAACCAGGAAGAACTCTCTTAATGGAGCCATGCCTCTGCCTGTCACCAGCAAACAGAGCCTATCTAAAAATATGTAGCTACCAACAAGCTCCAATTGATTCCCATTTCTTTAAGTCTAGAAGCCCTCTTTTTTTTTAGCTTTTATAGGATTTATGTGGATCTATGCCCCAGACAGTGGGTGCCAATCTGTTGGCAGAGGCTACTCATTTTTTCCTGGCCACCCAGACCCAAAATAATCACACAGAAACTGTATTATTACAATACTTTTTTTGCCAATAGCTTAAACGTATTTCTAGTTAGCTCTTACATCTTAAACTAACCCATTTCTATTAATCTGTGTATCTCCATGTGGTTGTGGCCTATTGGTAAGGTTCAGGCTGGCATCTGGCATTTGTCTCCTCTGGCAGCTACATGGCTTCTCTTCTTGACTCAACCTATTCTCTCTCTCTCTCTCTCTCTCTCTCTCTCTCTCTCTCTCTCTCTCTCTCTCTCCATACATCCAGCCTGGCTATATTCTGTTAAGTCATTGGTTGGCCAAAAGCAGTTTCTTTATTAACCATTGTCAATAAAGCATAATCATATCATACAGAGGGGAATCCCACATCACCAGTAGTGCTTTCCATCATAAGAGTATGGATGAAACCTACCAATGGTGGTATCCTCAGTGAATGTTCTCCCATGGTAGGAGCTATCAGCTGCCAATAGCTCCTCAGTAAGTGGTGAGCCCCATCTGCACAAAAATGCTGGTTGACATGATCTTATGCAGACTTGCTTATAGCCATAGCTGCTGTGAGTTCATGGATGAAAGGCAGCAATCCACAGTTCTTCCATCCTCGGGATCCTACCTTCTTTCCACTTCCCTTCCTCATAATAGCTAACCTCCCAGAGCAATGGGCTTTGCTTTTGTCCTTATTCTCACTTGATAAGTAGATACTAAATTATGGGGCATTTCGGGTGTGGACAATTTGGAAGGTGGTAACAGAACTCTCAGAGCACCTAAAGGTGGGCTACCTGAAGAGTGGAGAGGGCTCAGAAAAGCTGCAAATGGAACTGAGTCAGGATTGCGTTCCTCCAACTTTGCCTTTGGTCAATCACAATACACCTTTCTGTTCCTGGCCCAATTCACTCTCCTGAACTACAACCAGAACCAAATGATGATGCCAGTGAAATAACTCAAGGGCCGCCAGGCCCTGCAATCAAAGATCTAAAGAAAACTGAGGAGCAGGACTCGCAGATACTGGAAGCTTACTTCCCAGCGGTTACAATACTGAAGCTGAAACTGGATTCTACACACAGTTGATATCACAAAGCTGATTTCACTCAGTGTACTGATCTTGTGAACAACCCAGGAAGCTAGCAGGAAAAGACCCTCCCTATGGATGAAGGAGTGGCCTAATTTAAGGAGGTAATAGAGCAAGGCTATTAGAAGGAAAATGGGAAGAACCTGGGTATACAGCAAGTGCTCAGTAACTAGCCATGTGCCACTTAATAACCTCTCCATTAAAACCAGTTACAGATACAATAGTAGTCCCATGAAATTATAAGGGAGCCTAAATATCCCTGCCTCCAGGTGACATCATAGACATGCCATGTCATAGCCTAACATGTTGTTCACTTGCTTGTGGCAACAAGGATATAAGTGAGATGACTGCTCTGTTGTCAGGTGGAAATGCACACATCCACAGCACCCTCTGCCTGGTAATGATAAGGTCTACAGGTGTTGATTATGCAAGTTTTATCAACATTTGAATATGTGCGTCCTAATGATAAACAACTATTAACACTAAAAAAACTTGTTAGCTAAAAATAACTAGTTAACACTAAAATCATGACTCCCCAGTAGCAGCTTCAGACATCTCATGTTTGTGTCTCGTGTGAAGTGTGTCTGTGTGTGTGTCTGTATTTGTGTGTGTATGTGTCTGTCTGTATGTGTTTTAATATGTGTAGGTACGTGGGTGTGTGCATACCCATGGAAACCTGTGGACAATCTCAAATGTGGTTCCTCTGGTGCCATCTACTGTATTTTGAGGCTCCATTGGGTCTCACACTTGCCTGGAACTCATGTCACAGACTGCTCAGTGAGCCCCAACGATCTTCTGTCATTGTTTCCCCAGTACTAGTACTACAAGCGCGAGTCATTACGCCCAGGTTTTTTTGTTTGTTTGTTTTGCTTTTCTTTTTTAGCATGGGCTTTGGGAGAATTGAACTTAGCTCTTAAGTTTGCAAAGTAAGCACTTTGTGCCTGAACCATTTCCTTAGCTTTTTACTGTGTCCCTGGACTGCATCAAGAGGCCACAGAGAGTGACTGATCCACACAGTCCAGGACTGTGTGTTTGTGTGTTCCTTTCCATGGTGTTTGCACACAAAGCTGCATGACATTTCTCAAAGTGCATCCCTGTGGCTAAACAATACCTGTTTCAACTGCTATAAGAGAGGAGGGAAACTGAGAAGGAAAAGAAAAGGAGAGGAAGGAGGAGCCACTGGCTAACAACCCTACTTCTGCAGGGAGAAAAGTGCCTGAACTAAATGAATTCAGTCCCTTCTCTTTTTTTTCTTGTTTTTTTTTGCACTATTTTAAACTTAATTAATATATAATTACATCATTCCCTTCTCCCCTTTCTTCCTCCTATCTCTCCCATATCTGCCCCAGCTCCCTCCCACATTCTAAGAAAACAGATGCAAATGAAAACATAAGCCAAGGTTTCCCCAGAAGGCCCAAGAAACATCTGAGGGGATGGAGCGCTCCCTACTGGGCACTACCCTTTTCTTTGCCCATTTCATCCACTAGGCTGGTGGATTAGCAGCATTCTTCAGAGCAGGGCAGGCCACACCAGGCTGCACTGAACACCTACAGCATGTCAAATTGCTTGGCACTCAAAATACAATGTACATATACAAAGTAAATATAGATCAGTGTGGGGAAAGAAATCTGCAGAATCATATGTGTGTATTCAGCAGGGGCTTAGCCCAAGAAAGCTGAGAAAAGAACTGGTTTCTGAGCTGGTGTTGGAGTCCAGCTGAAAAGATAAATAGTTCAATGGACACACAGTAGCTGCTTCATATTTAAAATAGTAAACTATTGAGCCACTGCATCAATTATTCCCATTTCTGTTTATGTTTTCACGTGCTTGTTCCTGATAGCTTAGTGAAGCTTTAATGACAGGAGCCACAGCTCATTCCAGGTCACCCTTTGTATCAGTTACTTTTATCTTTACTATGACAAAATACCTGCCAACAGCAACTTAAGGAGCTCAGTTCATCAAGGTGAGGAAGGCATTTCAGTGACAGCATGAAGCAGCTTGTCACATTGCCCTGTCATCAGGCAGTAGAGAAGAAGGGATGGTGGTATTCAGCTTGACCTCAGCTTCTTATTCTCAGACCCCAGTCCATGGGTTAGAGTCACACCACATTGCGGTGCAAGTGGGGGCTTCCTCCTTGGTTAAAACTTTCTAGAAGCATATCCATAGAAATTCCTAGGGCCATGTTTCCATGGTGATTTCTAAGTGCAGTCAAGTTGACATGCAAGATCAATCTTTGTACCCTTAAACTGAGGTAAAAATAGACCACAAAGGCTACTTCTGGTGCCTAGATTGAATCAAGGAATACCATGAGCCTGGATTGGCTGTGTTTTCAGCAACATCACTGATTTAGAAGCAGCTAGAATATTAGTAACGTTAAAACATAATTTACAAATATATCTCACAGGTATCATATTCAAAATTACTTTAAAAAGTATTATATCATATGTATATGAGTGTCCTGGCTGCATGTATGTCTGTGCACTTACTTATGTGCCTGATGCCTACGAAGTCCAGGAGATGATGCTAGATTCCCTGAAACAGGAGTTAGAAAGAGTAATCATGTGAGTGCCAGAACTCAAACCTAGGTCCTCTGGCAGAACAGCAACTGTTGAGCCATGTCTCTAGCACCTACAAACTGGTTTGATAATGTGGATTCTCCTTTACCCATTGTGAGAGGTCAAAAGGAGGCCAGAATAGTGGCTTCAAAGATATGGACAAAATCTGCTCATGATAAAGAGTGTTTCAGTTTGACTGTGAAATGTCACATACAGGCTCATGAGACTGAACATTGTCCTCAATTGATGGTGCTGTTGGGAAGGTTGTGGGGTCTTACCAGAGGAAGTGTGACATGGAAGTGGGCCATGAGATGTCATAGTCCATACTTAGTTTATGGTCACTCTGCTCTCTGACTTTGGATGCAGTGTGACCAGCTGGCTTCCTGCTCCTGTCCAATTCCACTGTGACCAACTGATTTCTCTCAAACCAGAAGCCAAAATCCTTCCTTCCTTAAACTGCTTCTTGTCAGTTTTGTTGCAGCAATGAGAAGGGTGAGTAATACAGGGAGAGAAGGAAATGCATGCTCACTGACACAAGCTGCGATCAGACAAGGATCCACACTACTGCACTGTGTCTTTGTACACAATGGACGCTGTCATCTTCAAATGGAGAGGAAATTGATATATTTGAGAGTCTAGGTCAAGTGGCTGCATAACATTAATAATTACATCTTGGACAGCCATCTCCAGATTGCGATAATATAACAGATCTTGAGCTGTCACCACCTGCTAAGAGCTGTGCCTGCCATGTCGCTTATGTGCACCACATCACTTAATCCTGAGTCCTAGATCACATTTCTAGCTCAGTTGCTAGAATACCAAGAGGTCTCATTCCTGATGAAAAACCACACAGCTGCTAAGTGAATGATACGGCATTCACCAGTCTCATCTATCCAATTTGAAGCCCGGATTCCTGGCCATATATTACACAGCATCTTTGGGCACCCAGGCAGGGTCTACAGGACTAAGGAAGTATGGATCACAGAGGAAATAACTTTCTAAGAGATCTCTATTTGAAGAATCATAGTTTCTTACCATGCTGAATGGTAGTTAGAAAACAAAATAGCCATCCCTTTGCTTAGGGAACATGCAAAAATTAATTGTGCTTTCCCAGCTACACATTTCAGGCTTTAAAAATTCTAATAAGAGAATTAAACCTATCTTTGAAAAGAGGCTGGTTATAACTTAATGCTTAAACCTATGACCATTGTGGTGTCTCTCAAGCAAGCTATGCTCAAGCAGAGCTTGACCAGAAGATTTGAAAACACAAGATCACAGACAAGACCTAGAGTGACTTCAAAGAGCTTTATTCTCTTCCCCTCCAACCTGAATGCAGCAGAAGTGTGACAGTCCACCTGAGGAAGGTCCACCCAAGCCTACTGTACTTGATATTTCTCTGTTTCTGTCATAAAATACAACAACCAAGGCAACTTAAATAAAGAAGAGTCGACTTGGGCTTAGGGTTACAGAGGTGTGAGAGTAGGCAGGCATGGTAGCGGGAACAGGAAGCTGGGAACTTACATCTTAAACAGTAAACATTAAAGAGAGAATTAAACTGAAAGTAGGATAAGATTTTAGGTAGGCTAATAGGAATTTTACTCTCTAATACTATCCAAGTAATGTATTGACTCCAACAAGGCTATACCTCCCAAACCTCCCCAAACAGCACCACTTAGTGGGGACCTAGTACTTAACCAGGGTATATTTCCCAGCCAAACTGACATAGTTATTTCTCACCTAACTTCACTTTCTATGTACTCTAGAACTTGTACTTAGGCTCACCTCCCTGGATACAAAGAATATTGAACAGGGCCTGCTGTGGGACAATGGTCTTATAACCTGTAAAGATTTTTAACTTGTATTGGTTTAATAAAATTTTAATTGGCCAGTAGCCAGGCAAGAAGTATAGGCAGGGTGACCAGGCAGGAAGTATAGGCAGGGCAACCAGAATAGGAGAATTCTGGGAAGAGGAAAGGCTCAGTCTGCACTCATCATCCAGACACCGAGGAAGCAAGATGAGAATGCCTCACTGATAAAAGGTACCAAGTCATGTGGCTAACAGACAAGAATTATGGGTTAATATAAGATATAAATGTTAATAAGCCTGAACTAGTAGACCAATGAGTTTATAATCAATGTAAGCCTCTGTGTACTTTGTTGGGACTGAATGGCTTTGGGGCTGGGAGGGACAGAAACCTCTATCAACAAGGGCCCTGAATCACTAAAACTTAGGTACTCCTATCATCTCCAGAAGCCCAGCCATGTCTTACCCCAGGCTCTCTCATACTACATAACTGCTATATCCACTAAATTACACAACCTAAGAAGCTGTAATAAAATACCACAGACCAGGTATCAAAAAACCACAGACTGTTCTAAAGGCAAAGCATCCAAGATCAAGACAGTCATTTTCTCACTATGTCTTCATAAGATTGGTAGTCATGGAGTTTGACATGATTTAAATAAGGAAATCAGTAGCTTTATCTTAGTGACTATATCTCCTGATGGTTGGAATGACCCTTGTGGTTTAAAATCTTGAAGCTGAAACTAGCTTCTTCCCTCTATATCAGAAACCAAGGCACAGGGAACTTTTCTGATAGCCACACATGCACACTAATGAAGGCTCTACATCCTCAAAAGACCAAGGCTTCATTGTACTGTGATTTTTATTGTGGTTTTAGTGCCTCCCTTTATGGATTTTTTTTTTAAGATCTTGGAGTCAAAATCTGTTAAAGTGCAGATCTGTTCCAACTTAGTTTGAAAGGTTACCCAATGAATATACTACCCATCTCATAAATATTCATAGAAATTTCAAAATCCATAGCAAGGGCCTGAAGAGATGACTCAGTCAGTAAAGTGCTTGCTAAGCAAGCTTGAGAACCTGGATTCAGATCTCTAGAACATATATAAAATGAGATACAATGGAACATATCCATAACCCCAATGCTGGAGAGTGGAAGGAGATGGAAGGATCCCTGAGATTTGCTGCCCAGCCACTCAAGCCTAAATGGTACAGTAAGAGATCCTGTTTCCAAATAATAGGTGGAGAGCAATAGAGGAGGATATCTTGGTGGTGTAGGAAGTCCTACTGTCTTTGTGTTACTTTCATTGGTTAATAAAGAAACTACTTTGGGCCTGTTGATAGGGCAGAACTTGGGTAGACAGGGAAGACAGAACTGAATGCTGGGAGAAAGAAGGGTTGAGTAGGGAGATGCCATGGATCCATGAGAGGCAGACATGAGAATTTTACCCAGTAAGCTACTGCCACATGGCAATACACAAATTAATAGAAATAGGTTAAATTAAGATGTAAGAATTAGCCAATAAGAAACTAGAACTAATGGGCCAAGCATACAGTTTTTGTGTGGTTATTTCAGGGCTAAGCTAGCCAGGTGGCTGGGACAAACAAGTGGGCCCTCCTTCTACACCTTGGGTTGACCTCTAGCCTCTCTATGTGCACATATACACTGCATACTACATACACACATGTGCAAACATGCATGCACAGCCACATAACATAGAGTCCAAGGAGATACTAAGCATACTTCCATTTCACTTTTTCCACTGAGCTACATCCCCAGGTCTCATTTTTACTTTAATATCTCCATATTTCACTAGGCATCAGGGCCCCATCATAGAGTAGAAACTCCACAGTGAATATTTGCTAAATGCAATCTCATTCACTGTATCCATGTGCTGGCAGTCAACATTACCAACTGCATGTCCAGACATGAACCCAGAGCTGTGCACACAAGTTTCCTGAGTATGGAAGGCGGTAATCATCCACTCATTCAAGTTGAAGACATTTATGGACAACACAAAAATATTAAAATGATATCTGCCAAATGAGGGCAAAAAAACCTGGAAAGTGAATGAATAGATCCATCAATCTACCAAGTTATACTCTGAGACCCCAAGGCAGAAGCATAGGCTGAGGCTGGGGCTGAGGCAGGGACTCCTGGTACTTCTTCTAGCCCTTAAGCACACAGGCTTAGACACCTGGTAGTTTTGCTCATTACCTAGATTACCAGTCCTTGCACTGTTACAATCATAGGGTTTTTCATGTTTATGAGGGTGTTTGCAAAATAATCAAGACAATAGATAATCACTGTAATCAGACTGTAATGCCAATATTATGTACATCATCCAACATAAATACCACTTTTTCACACACAATCTTTGACTCATATAGTCACGGCCATAGAAAGATGCATTTGTGGACTGATGATATCTTAGTGTGGCAAGATGTTCACTGTGCAAGCATGGGATCCTAAGTTCAAATCCCCAGCATCCACATAAAAGCCAAGCACAGCAGTACACATCTATAACACTGGCATTGTGGGATCTACACACAGGCAGATCCTTGAGGCTCAATACCCGTGTAGTCTCTCTGAAAACATAAGATCCATTTCATTGAAAGAACATGTCTAGAAAAAAAGAGGTATAGAACAATAAGGAAAATAGTAGAAGTCAACCTCTAAGCAATAAGGAAAATAGTAGAAGTCAATCTCTGTTCTTTATATATGCCTTCATGGTTGGCCATACCTATATTCACCACAAACACACAAATTAAAGTGAGAAAAAGAAAGAGATGGACTGGGTGGAGCATGTGTGATCTTGGGGTTAGCTGCAGCTGTCAAGTCTTCTGTTAGTTCAAAACTTATTATCTTATGAGACAGAACTGTGTGACTGACAAAAGACAATCTCCAGGCAAATCGTAGGATAGAGGAGTTCAGGAATTCGAATCCTGCAGTGCCTCTCAACATGGACGGAGGGGGGAGGACCTTGGACTTTCCACAGGGCAGGGAACCGAGTGTGCTCTAGGGTGTGGAGGGGGGGGGGGAGAGGAGGGGGGGGGGGGGGAGAGGGGTGGGGGAGGGGAGGGAAATGAGAAGCTGGGAGGAGGCGGAAACTTTTTTCCTTTTCTCAATAAAAAAAATAAAATAAATAAAACCATGTTTACAAGATAAAAAAAAAAGACCCAGCTATACTCAGAGAATATGTTTATCATCCCATTCCTTAGCTGCTCCTCTGAAAAATGGAGGGGTGGCAACTCTACTGAGAAATATAATAGCATTTTTGAAATGGTCACGGTTTTATTATGAAAGTTGTAATATCTATGTCATCTACAAAGTTTTAATCTATTTCTCTAAGAGTTGCTAAACACGACTGACACTGACAGATGCCATGGACACCACAGTTGTCAAACAAAAGTCTTCAGAAGAACTCTTCAGTCAAATGCCATCATCCTATATGGACAGCTAAGTTTTAAACGTGAACTTATATCATGGCAACGTACCATGTAGCAGTGACAGGAAACACTAGCTCAGATCATCAGAGTTCATCTAAAAGGACCAGTAATTGACTCTGCCCTCACCTAGAACAGAGCATATAAAACTGAAGTGATTGATAGCTGAAATACGAGTACTGTTGGTGGAGCTATGAGGAAACTGGTACTCAAGGGAGGTTGGGTGAGTGACCCAGGCTCACTCAAGTATTTAATGATAAAGCAATGATTTGAACTACCAGCATAAGACTACAGAGCCTAAGATTTACCTATTAGGACATATGATTTTCCCCATCATCCTTCCCATGGCTTTCATATATACATATATAATTTCATATATGTGTGTCTGCTGAGTGTTTGCCTACATGTATATCTGTGTACCATGTGCATGTCTAACACCAGCGAAGACCAGAAGAATGAATGTATCAGAGGTCCTGGACCTAGAGATGGTTGTGAGCCATGATGTGGGTGTTGGGAATAAATTAAACTTGGTTCTTTAAAGAGCAATCAGTGCTCTTAACCACTGATCAATCCCTCTAGCTCCCTATGATAAATCTTAAAATATTAAGTGAATAAGCACAGAGAGACAATGGGTTAATGTGTATAATTTATGTGGACCTGAAACTACACACATTAAGTAACCAAATTTCAGATCATTCTACCAACTCCAGTCCATAAGTTTCTTGTTCCCATGAAGTCAAATTTTCACTGGGAGATCTTTTGGCTTTGAATGATATCTATTCCACCTTGGGGACACTCTGTCTACATAATGACCAAGCACTCAAGTTTCAAAGGAAACAAATTAGTCCTTCATCCAGATTTCTTGAAGATGGTTGACACAAAAAGTTCTATGAAGGTTGTTACACATCATACACTATATATACTGAGTGTTTGATAAATAACTGTCTATATTATCTTCAGATGCATTATGTGAAAGAAATGGGCACATTGTCTCACTCCTCAAGGAGCTAAAATGAGTGAAATAAGATGACAAGGATTATAAAACAAATGTCTGTGACTAATTTGCATTGAATTAGCAGGATTTATTGTTAATAACATAATGAGAGCTTATATTCATGGAAGATTAATGGCATGTCAAATGATAGGTTGGATGTTTATGAATAGTACTGTCACATCTGATTTCAGCATCACTTAAGACTTGAGACACAAGTAACTTGGGACTAGAAGAATCTGGCAACACACAGTAAAGGCAGTGAGGTTAGATCTGAATCTTTGACCACTTGACTGCAGGACCCAACACAACAATCACATTTTGTCGATGTCCTTGACACCTATATAAGGACAGAGGTCTGTGGCATAACTTCTGGCAGCGTGTAAGAAATGCAGGATCTCAGCTTCCTTCCCTAGAACTACCTCATGAAAATGATGCTCCCCTGGGTATTATTTACTGGGTATACACAGCTCATTGCTGTTGTATCAAACCACTTGAGATGGTGGCTAATGGAATAGAGACATTTATGTGTACCCATAGTTATGGAGGTTTAAAGATACATGCCTGCATCAGATTAGTTCTTGGTGTTTGTGTTATACATGACAACCCATTCCTTCTTTTAAAACAAGAAAGTATAACCAAAAAAGGGGAGAAATGCAGAAAGGAAGCATTGATCCAGTCAGCTGCATCATCACAAAGTCGCACCTCATTCTGAATGAAGACCTGATGGAAGCTAGAAAGGTATTCAAATGCTGTTCAGTTTGTCTGGGCGGCTCCTGTGCTTCCTTTTAAAACTGTCTCTTTAACCCTGCCTATCTAATCAGCTGCTGTTGTCTGAGTCCCTCAACCCAGAATTAGCAGGAGCTGGCGAGTTTGACTGACATGATTGACAAAGACACAAACAAACACAACCCAAGACACAGAGTCTTGCCTACCCAACTGAGCGTCTATGAACATGACTCCAGTGTTCCTCCTCAGCCAGGTGACTCCACCCTGCTCCACTATTGTCTTCCCTACCACATACAGCAGGATCATCCCATCAGCATGTCGGAGCTGTCACCACTTGGCCCATAGCCACAACAATGAATTGAACCCAGGGAACTAGTGAGGTGATGGTGATGGTAACAGAGTCACCGACACTCTATAGTAAGAGTAGGGAGAGGGGAAACCGGATCCTCCCTTGAGCCTTCAGCCAGCGCTCTGTCCCGGGCCACCCACAACTGCAAGTGATAGTAAGAGATATGCTAGTGAAGAACTCCATAAAGTAGCCTCCATGAGGTCTTCATTCAGAATGAGGTGCGACTTTGTGATGATGCAGCTGGTTAGGTGGTCACACATGCTCCTTTAAGTAACCCGTCACTCCTGCTCTGTGAGCCAGCTCCATTAACTTGCTGACTCAGCAAACTGGGCTTTGGTGGAGCCATTACTTTGATCTGTCCTCAGATCTGCCCCATCTCGGGTGATTAGATGTATATTCATGTCTCCCCAGTAAAAACTAACAGAACACTAACCAAGGAAATAGACCCCTTCCTGCTCACCTGAACTCTGTGTGTTGCCCGAAATTAAGATGGAGAGCAAAAACCTCCGGGTCTGGGATGAGCCAGCAACAAGCCCTACATAGCATCCATGGTGACTTAACGTATTCAACTGGATTCTAGCTTTGATTTTCCTCTTTGGGTGCCAAATAAATTACTAAGATTAAAAATATATAAATTACTAAGATTATATCTTTGGTGATATAAACTCTTCACTGACATCTAAATCTGCCAGTTTTCTGAAATTGGCCACAGGCTTAATGTTGAGCTTCATTCACTTCATTAGCATATGGTCATAATGGAGAGAGAAGACTCATGCTGTATCAGTGCTAGTCCATCTTCCTTAGAGTCAGACTCAATATACTGAAGGCAAGATGCTGAGCCCAGTGAGAGTTAACACTGTGGGGCTAAGTTCAACACAGGGATACCAGGAAAACATTCCTTCGGGCCTGGTGCCTTGCTGCAGATCCAAGTGTCCACTGAGAAAGGCTGACGCCTGACATAGGCGGCATATCAAGACAATTGGTACCACTATTCTGTTTCATGTGCTCGGTTGTAGACTGAATATTTGTGTCTTCCCACAAAGATAGTGTAACAAGGTCTCAATTCATCTTGTGACTATATTTGCAAATGGGACCTCCTGGGAAATGATCAAGGCCTGGGAGCATAAGAGTGTTTGTGACAGAGATTCTAGAGGCTGTTGCTTGAAGCAAATCTGGCTGCCCTCCCTGCCATCAGCAGGAATGGATAACTACAGCCACAAAGGGTCCCTTCCTGACATTCC
The DNA here is from genome assembly GCF_014885135.2 of Alexandromys fortis. Taxonomy (NCBI): domain Eukaryota; kingdom Metazoa; phylum Chordata; class Mammalia; order Rodentia; family Cricetidae; genus Alexandromys; species Alexandromys fortis. The sequence continues at coordinate 1,739,416 of NW_026067943.1, forward strand.
CTCTCGAGTGTCACATAGAAGTCAGTGGCAACCCTGACCACAAGCACTTACTAAAACCTTCTTAGGAATTGCATGGAATGGAACCTTTCCTGTTTTTCAGAAATCTTTAAGACATAGAAGTCCACTCTGTGTGGAGGTTCTAAAGGCCCCCTTTTTTTCAGAATCCCACTAGATATTGTCTGCAGCATTAATCCATCTCTTACTCTGAAGAACAATTTGTCTCAGTGTCTTTTATCTCAAACTTGCTTGCACATTGTAGGCACTTGCTATGTATTTAGGAAAGAAAAGATGAAGAGGAATGAGGAGGGAAAGAGGGAGTGAGCAATGGGGGGAGAGAAGAAAGGAGGGAGGGGGTGAGCCATGATTAGCAGGTAACACATAATAAACAGAAGTATTACTGGTAGCTTAAAATGTTTCCTTTCTCTCTGTTTGTACAGGACAGTTCAGGTCAGAATCTCTTCAAACCATGTATTATGTAATCGGTTGTTATTTAGAACCTCACACACACATGCGCGTGCGCTCGCAGAGAGAGAGAGAAAGAGGGAGAGAGGGAGAGGGAGAGAGGGAGAGTGAGAGAGAGAGAGAGAGAGAGAGAGAGAGAGGAATCAGAAATCAATAGAGCTTATGACCTTTAATGGAATGACATTTCATGAGGCATGTGGGTGACAGTGTACTATAGTTGGAGCTCTGGGCAGCCTCGGCATCTCTACAGACAGGCCAGGCTTCCTCTGGTGATGCCTGTCTGTCTATACTGGGCTGTGGTGGGATCAGAGAATAGAAGTGGAGAAAGGAGGCATTCTTTCCTGTTTTCCATGCTCCAATTGGGCAGAATGGGTTGTGTCCAGCAAGAGCTAGACTACATAGATACATCTGGTTCCCAGAAAGACCCATATGCTGTGATAGTCCTGGAATTATGGGGCTGAAGAGTACCTGCCCTGCCCCTTTGGCTTCTCTATTACATGTACTTGTTACTCTTATGAGCAAATACCAGATAAGAAGCAACCTAAAGAAGAGAGCATTTATTTTGGCTCATGATTTAAGGAGATGCACACCATCATGGTGGGATAACATGGCACCAGGAGTGTGAGGTCTTTGGTCTTCTTGTCTTTTGCGGTCATGAAGCAGAGAAAGGTGAATGCTGGCACTCAGCTTACGTCCTCAGTTTCTTCTTATTCAATCCAGACTGCATCCTATGAGATGGTGCTGCCCACGTTCAGTATATCTTCTCTTTCTAAAATGAAATAATTTCATAGCCCAGGGATGTCCTTCTAGGTGATTCCACATAAAGACGAACCACCACTTTTTCTCTTCCTGTGCTTCTCCTTAGAATATCCTAATCTTTACATCGTACATGCTCCACAATTCCGGAAAGTTCCACCTGTGAAAGTTAATTTTCAGGGTCAACATGGCTAGGCTGTGATACCCAGCTTTCGTCCAAATATGAGTCTGTCGAGTGCTATGAAAATATCATTATGAGATTAATATTTAAATCAGTAGACTTGAAATGAAATAGATTACACTCAGTAATGCAAGTGGCCCTTATCCAATCAATCAAAGGCCTTAAGGACATGGATCTATTCCTAAGGGAGGAGAAATTCTGAAGGCTGCCTTTAGGTCTGAGCAGCAACTCAGCTTCCTACAGAGCCAGCCTGCAGCTCACCCTTCCTATCCCAGACTTAGCAGCTCTTTTCTCCCTCCTTTTCTGCCCCTATGCCCAGAGCATCTGTTCTTCTGGTGGTCCCCAGCTGATAGATCCCTCCTCCTTCTGCTGATCACGGATGCCCAGATTTGGACCTGCCTCTGCCTTCCTGGAACAGACAATCATGTGATTATTTGTGCCTGTAGTTCATTAGACGTGAGAAGAGTGAGAACTTATCCCTCTCAGAGGACAACTACAGCTAAGGCCCACAACTGCTTCACAGATTGAATGAAACCTCACTTCCTCTAAGAGAGGCAGGGAGAACAAGAATCAGGGTATATGTTCTTGGGAAAAATGGGTAAAGAGAGGTCAAGTGGAGTGAAATAAAGTTCCCAGATGCATGCATCCATGGATATCAGAGTCAGCAGAGACCCATGTGGGGTTTTTCCTCAGTTTCAGGCTCCTGCATGCGTGTTCTATTGTTCTACCTCAAGTCCTAAATTTGATGTTAGAGTCTTAGGCTGGGAATTTGGTGAGTTTTAGAGGGCAAATTACACAATGTGGGAAGAGCTTGGACTTAACTGAGTGAGGGCTGAGCAGAATGTGCCAAATGAACTAGCAACACCCTGTAAGAGATATAAAAATAAGAGGAAAGAGAGGGAAAAAAGCTATTTTAGGCATTCTTTCATCTCTCTGGGCTTCACCCATCCTTAAAACAAATGGACACAACTCTGCAATTGAGTTTTGGAAAGAAATGACTCAGGCTGAGAAACAAGCCAAGCCCAAAAAGGAATAAAGGTTACTTTGGTGTGTTTGTGTTATAATGTGTACATGTGTTTATGTGTGTATGTATGTGTGGTGTATTGTATGTGTGGTGTATTGTATGTGTGTGTATATATATATATATACTATACATTCATGTGTACAATTGTACGGTTCCTTTTCTATCACTTCTTGCTGTCAGGATCCACTTCTGAGTTTTCCACCCCTGACACGGTGTCTGACACATCTCACCAGCTCATAACGATCTTTCGTTCGAGCGACTGATCAATAGCAGGAAGCGGCAGGTCTGTCTGCCCTGCTTGTTTTCTCTATCTTCAATCTGCCAAGACAGATTAGGCTATTTACAAGGTCACTCAATATTCGGGCAGAGAATGGAAAGATATCTGGTGGGCTGTCCATAGAACAACAGCACAAACAGACAAGAGGAACACTCGCCAGTGTGTTCCGTGACAGATTCAATTTACATCAAGGTCAGAGAGGGGATGTTTTCATTCTGAACCTTTCCCACCTCAGAGTTGCTAGCTTGTCCATCAGCTACCGAGTAGGGGATGGGGGTCCTCTGAGTGGAACACAGACTTCTAAACATGGGACCACCCCTGCCAGTTGGGAGATGTCATGTCATCCCATGATCTATGCAATCAGTTTTATCAGTGTGATACTACACTCATCACTCACGTAAAGAGCGAGACAGGAGGACACAGAACCCCTTTCTTTGCCTGTGGGATGCTGATGATTTTATTGTAACAGCTGAAGTCTAATATCCTGAAAGGGCCTAATGCCTACCCAGTCAGCTCCGTGGGATGCTTTCAATAAATAAATAAATAAATAAATAAATAAATAAATAAATAAATCTGTCCAGCCTACATCTCTGAACACCCACGGAGAAGTTTTCCGGTTCAGAAAAAAAAATCCTCTCCTAATTATCTGGGAGGAAATGCAAAGAGTAAAACATGGAAGACTGCCAGAGCAAAAACAAAAAAAAACCTTTCCATCTGTAATATGTAAGCACTGGTTCAGTCAATACAAAAATGTAATCTGGGCTAGGGGAATGAATAAGTCCACAAAAGCATTAGCTACATAAGCATGGAAACCTAAGTTTGGATCCGCAATATCTACCTAAAAAGCCAGGTATAGTGGTATGGACCTCTAACCCCAATGGTGGGGAGGCTGAGCTAGGCTGAGTCGTGGGATTCATTGGCTAGCCAGCCTCACTGAGGACTGGAAATCCCCAGGCTAGTGAGATGACAGATCTCTAAACCAAAGCAGAGGAGGGGTTCTAAAACTAGGTAGATAGATCCTGGTGAAGGACACACACAAACATACACACCACACACACACACATGCACACAAACAGGAAACCTAGATTGCAGCATGCAACACTTAAGAAATGGTTCTGCCTTGAACCTTTCCTGTTCAGTATGCTAATGACCCAAACACAGGTACCTCAGAACTGGATTACATTTGGAGGTAGGGCCTATACAGGGGCAATAAAATTCAGAAATGGTGCCACTGGGTGGATGAATCCTAACCTAAGGTTACTTGTGCCCTTACAATAAGAAACAGCATGTGTAGCGTCTGGGGGGCCACCACCTGAAGAAATGGACTCTGTACCCACAAAAGCCCTGGATGGCCCACAGCTCTTCCACTAGGAGCCCTTCTCCCATCTGCATTGGTGTTTTATCTTCCATCTACTTTGGGTTGATCTTATTCACATCTTGTGGCTGCTGCCATAGCCACCATGAGTTCATGTGGCCAAGGCCTGGTCATGTCTGACAAGTACTGTTTTACTGCAGACATTCACACTCTGCCTCTGGCTCTAAGACGCTTTCTGCCCTTTCGCCCACAACAAGCCCAAAGCCTTGTGAGGAAGAGTGTGATATAAATGACCCATGTAGAGCTTAGGTCGCCCTCTGCCCATGCACAGAGAGTACTAAGAGAACTCAGCGGCTTTAAAAATACAATGAAAAATATCTCATGAAGTCAGGAGGGAATTATGGTAGGGAAATAAGAGAGAAATTGAAAGAAAATAAATAGGAAGTGGACTTGACCAAAATATATGACATACACATGAAAAGTTGTCATGCAATAAAAAAAATAAACAAAAATGAAGAGGAAGAAGTATGGAACCAGGATATGTCCATCATCCACACAAAAACATGGGGATAGGATAGCCATGTGCCAATGAGAACCATAAGAATAAACCAGGTTTCCTAAGACCTTAAAGCTGATTTTTAACCTTCAGAACTGAATAAAAATGAACTTCTATTGTTTAACATACCTTGTCTATGGCATCTTTTGATGTTTTCCTAGAAAACTTAAGCATCTCTCTTTAAAGACATCACAGTATTTGTCCATGACATGTTAATTTGGATGTAGGGTTCCTTCTACACACACAGAGGTATATCCTCATCTGTGTTCACAATAACACATACTCAGTCCTCTGATACATACAGCTTTTAGGAGGAAAATCCTATGTCCCATCTTAGGCCTATGTATAATTGCATACACATTGGATTAAAATCAGATGCATAATGGGAAGGAATATGGACAGCAAACAAAGTCTTATATAACCTAAGCCTGTCAATCAAAACAGAACCACCTATATTACAAGCTTTAGCAACCAAATTTCTTTCTCTTGAACCCCATAAAGGGAAGCCCCAAAACTAGCCAGTGCCCTTGAGTTCTACCACTCATGGGGCTAGCTATCAATCTTGATGCCTCATTATATTGTCCCTGTGTTTAAAATGAAGTTTCTTTGTTATTTCAAGTATTGCATAACTTCTTTCAGTTACTTAAAAAAAAGATGCCAAGAACCTGGAAATACCTGATCCAGATACCATTTCTTAGTATCAGCACAAGGCAGCAATAAACAAAAGGGAAGTGAAAGCAACAATCTTGGAGTTTCTGTTGATGCTCCAAGCATCTACAGCTACCAAAGCAGGCTTATAGATCTTTCCTCCAATAGGGATACCAATGTGTCTCTGGCTCTGTTGACATCAGAGGCTTCTCTCCTAGTGTCTTAGTTAGGGTTTCTTTTGATGCAATGAAACACCATGATCAAAGCAAGATGGGGAAGAAAGGGTTTACTCAGCTTACACTTCCACATTGCTGTTCATTACCAAAGGAAGTCAGGACAGGAACTCAAGCAGGGCACAAACCTGAAGGCATGAGCTGATGCAGAGGCCAGGTAGGAGTGCTGCTTACTGGTAAGCTTTACATGGCTTGCTCAGCCTGCTTTCTTATAGAACTGAGGACCACCAGCCCAGGGATGGTACCACCCATCATTGACTGGACCCTCCCCTACTGACCACAAATTAAGAAAATGCCTTACATATGGATCTCACAAAGGCATTCCCTCAGTTGAGGCTCCTTCTTCTCTAATGATTCTATCTTATGTCGAGTTGACATAAAACCAGCCAGTACACCTAGCTCCCAGTGGAAGGGAGATCTTTCAGCATCCATCTCTCTGACTCAGAGAGCATGGAGCCTGGAATGTATCATTTTCTCTTTCTCTGTCTGTCAGCCTACTGGGACTATTCTCTGTGTAATGTCACCTACAACCTTCCATTCGTTTAACCAGTCTCTCTATTAAATTGTACTTCCTCTTATGTTTTAGATTGGTCATTGTTCAAAAGGTCTCATGGAGGGACTGGAGAAGTAAGTAAGACCATTTGTTACACAAGCCGAAGGATATAATTTCAAATTCCCAACACCCATATGAAAGGCTGGATGTACATACCAACATATGCCCCAATCCTCAGCACTGTTGGAGGCAGGAGCAGGAGGATTGCTTTAGCTTGCTGGCTGCCAGCTCAGCTTCAGGTTCAGAGAGAAGTGGGGAGTGACAGAGCAGGTGGTCTCACTAAGAAGGTGATTTCAGAGAATATAAAGTCTCTCTCTCTCTCTCTCTCTCTGTATGTTTATGTCTTTCTCTCTCTTTCTTTCTTTCTTTCTTTCTTTCTTTCTTTCTTTCTCTCTCTCTCTCTCTCCCTCTAACTCCCTTTCCCTCTCTCAGAAAAGAAAGAGTCAAGGCCCTAAAGAAAGGTTACATCTGGTATGTTCAAGAGCAACGAGGAGGTTGGAGTAACTAATCACAGGCATGAGAGGAGAAACAATTCTTAATACATACAGCATGATGGTCACAAGGAACATGGGCTCATCATGACTCCCCAGAACTCCACACATCCTCCACTGACTATATGGACGTGGAGAGAAATGGTCCAATAAACTGGGAGCTACCATAGCGCTGAGGGAATATTAGAACCTATGAAATATTCTATGTCCATTCACATACTATGGAGATAAAGGCATCATTGAAACTAAAATTTATTTACAACAGGCATTAGCAAATGATGTTCCACAACACAAATCGATAAAGTTTTATTGGCACATAGTCATAGCATTTGTCTCTTCACTGAATGTGATGGCATTTCTAAGGTGCTGATGAGAGTCAAGTCACTGTGAGACAGATTGCATGGACAACACCACCTACAATACACACAATATCAATTTAAGCAGCTCTTTTTATAAAAGCCTCACTGACCCTACTTTAAAGATACCTCTGTGATAAAGTTGTCACCATCCTGTCAGAAGTGATGCTCTAAGGAGAGATATGAATTCTCTTTGGCAATCAGACTATTCAAACAATGGTCCCAAGAAATTGGAATTTTCCCAGAAATCTCATTTTGAGATAAGGAGAAGGCTGGTGTCAGAATGAAAACAATTTGCCTCACAGAAAGATATTTCACACACAGTTGGGATAGATTATCAGACCACTTTGCTGTGGAAACTGGAGCCAGGATAATAAGTCAGTGACGGGCAGGACCACACCTTGACCAGGGCTGCTTAGTCATATGCATGCACCTTTGTCTTTTATTTCAGCTCAAACCTCATGCTACAATCCTGAAGGTTGGAATCACTAGACCTCTTTATTGATTTCTTTTTCAATTTGATCAAATTGAATTCATCTCCTTTCTCTTTTTTACACTAATATTCACCTTTTTAATTGCCTTGTTGAAGTAGTCCAGTAGAGTTGTCAGAGGCTGTGACCTGATTCTAACTTCTCCAGTTAAAAATAGAGTTGATTTCAAATTAGAAAGTTCATTACATTTAACAAAAATATAGTTTTATTTATAAAATACAGTGTTTTAAAAGCAATTGATTATATTTGTGTGTGTTGTATGTGCATGGACATGTGTGTGTGTGTGTCTGTGTGTGCACGTGCATCAGAGGAAAACTTGAGGGAGCCAGTTCTCTTCCCATCATGTGTATTTAGGAGATCAAACTCAATTGGTCAGGCTTTATAGCAAGTATCTTTATCCACTACCTCATCAACCTCAAGATATGGTTTCAGTATGAATGAAAACAAGACGATGAGACTAAAACAGAATTTCCCATCTCAGAGGATGTTGGATTCTATGAAAAAGGTACCATTAAGTACCATAAAGTACTGAGGCAATGTGATGGTGGGGTTCATCCCACCACCAGCCAGAGGTCTATACTTGCTCAGAAGCGATCCACACAAAACAAAACTTGGTGACCAGGATGTAGTGGGCATTTAGAAAGTCAGACAAGAGTTGGTTCCACAACCTTTGGAAAGCTGGTCCTACTCTAAATTCTCTGGAAAGGATGGGGAGGGTTGTGTCCTTGGATTTTGCATCCCCGTCTTTCTCCAAACACGTGCCTTCGTACTCTTTTCATCCATCAGCCGACATCCTACCCCACAAAGGTAAAATACTGAAGCCCATCACTGAATATGGATATTTTGCTCCTGGCTTTCTCCAAATGGACAGTATCATAGACTAACATTTGCATTTCTGACTCTCCAGATTCCCACAGACCTTGATGAGCCCAGAGGCAGTTGACAGGAGCCTCCCTGAATGGACTCGATATTCTATTGGCCAATAAATCTTTGTATATTAAGGTGAAACCATAATAATCATTTTAAAGCATCACGTAGAGTGTGATTACAAAAGAGCTCATTTGGAAGGAACATTGCAGCTTGTGAAGTCCTAAGGGATTCTCAGACGGAGTGTGCTAAAAATAAAGCCAACTGTTGTGGGGCTTGGCTCTTTCTGGGAGACATGGAAGCAAAAGGCACATCATAAATGTGGTGAGAAAGCAATGCAAGCCTGGGAAAGTGAGGAGTGGGAGTGCTTGAGACAGCCTAACCCAACGCGGTGCATATCCTTCCAGCCACTGATGCTGAGTCTGGAGAGCAGTATCTATCTGCAAGCTCCCATACTGAGTATGCCACTCCCTCCCTCCCTTTCATGGTTGGGTGGTGGGGGAGGTTGCCAGCAAAGGTAAACAATTTCACTTTGCTCTCCACACTCACTTGCCCTTTACCCAAGGCTTGCAGGAAGCCCAGCTCCGTCTGGCCAGGCTAAATGGTGCTGAGCTTGGTGTGTGACACATTTTCCTAGCAGTACAAGCCCTTCTTGCTTGGGCCTGTTGGAAGAGTGTCAAGCCTGAATTACAGTCACAAGGGTGAGGAACACTGAGCATATTTGGGTGTGAATGCATTACTTCAGAGCTCTATTCTGACTGAGAACATGAAAGGAGCAGCTAGCGTTCATTCACTAAGGAAATGGTAAGAGAACCACTCTCAGTTCCAGATGGTGGCCCAGGTGCTGAAGACACAACTGTGAAGATAGCAATCAGCATTCTTTCTTCCTGGAAATTTGTGTGCAACAGATATGGGCAAGACTGCAAACATCAGATCGGTGGACTCAGGTAAATACATATTGGAGCCTGTTTTCCCGGAACTTGGGGGATGGCTCAGCTGTTAAGAGCATTTGCTGCTCTTCCAGATGACCAGACTTTGGATCCAAGGACCCACATCTGTCTGTGTTCTACCATCTGTAACTCAAGCTCTAGGGCATCTGATGCACACATCTGGATTCCTTAGGCATCCACATACCCACACACACATATACACATAATTTTAAAAAGTAGTAAATAAAACTTAAGCCTGTTTCCTCCTAAATATGACAACCTCATCCCTGGATTTTACTATTGCAAGAGCAAATACAATTTACCCTATGCTGCTGTTTGGTTGTGGTGGGTGGTTCTGTGGGAACCTATAAGAAGTGGACCCAGTTGAAGGCCCTAACATGACTTAGGGGTCAGACAGTTCTTATATGACCTCTTGGTGTTTCCCAAAATTATTATTATATAAGGAGCAAGCCTGGCTTCCCACTACTTTCATTTTTCCAACTGTGAGATATTATCTGCTTGCTATTACACCTGTTTCTTCCATTTTTATCTGTTATAAGATGGTATACCCAAGAGGCAGCCTCACTGAGCCCTGATCTGATGTTTAGACTTTCATTTATTCCTTTCTAGAAACTTTTAGTTTTGAAATCAGACTTTCTTTGGCCCACCAGCTCCCGAATAATGACACGGAGACTTCTTATTATGAGCAATTGGCCTTAGCTTGGCTCATTTCCAACTAGCTCTTAAAAGTTAAATTAACCCATTTTTATTAATCTACATTCTGCCAAGTGACTCATAAAAAATCTTCCATATTGTATATCCAACTTCTTCCTGCTCTCTCTCTCTCTCTCTCTCTCTCTCTCTCTCTCTCTCTCACTCTCTCTCTCTCTCTCTCTCTCTCTCTAAGTCTAGCCTATCCTCTCCTGACTATCTGTTGACCAATTGACCATTCAGCTCTTTTTTTTCTTTGCCAGCAGGTTATCATTTGCAAACAGCTTCTTGGTTGGGGGTGGGACTCCATATCTACTTTCCTTTCTCAGTGCCGGGACCCCATCTAGCTTGAATCTATGCAGGTTCTGTGTGTGCAGCTTAGACTTTCATTGCATGATTTCTCTGGGGAGAGGAAAGCAAATATCTGTTAATCCCAAATAGCATGCCAATAACAGATGAAAGAAACAGTTGCCCCCAAGGCCAGCTTGGTGAAGCAATGACTCTATTGGGATTACCTACATGAGCTTACATGATAAACTACATACAGACTCATGGGTGACTCGAGCAGGTGTGTTACTGGAAAACCTACCCCAGTAACAAGGACCCAATCACTGTGTTCCTGGAGCTAGTGAGCTCCCTGCACAACTTGCAGGCAGTTCAATCAAAGAGTCTCTGCTCCTCACCAAATATTTACGATTTATAAAACCTGAGCACGGTGGTGGGGGGAACTCATGAGTCTTGTAAATAGCTGAGATTTCTGAGTCTTGTATGTTTTGTGACCTCCTTGAGTCTGATCACTTCCCTTGGTTTTCTGAGTCTTCTGAGCCTCACTCTTTATAGTCAAGATTGTAAACTGACTTGATCCCTTTTCTGCCCAAATCGAATGTATCAGCTGTTTTTTAAGGTAGTGAAAAGCTGACAAACATATACTTCTTTCCTAACAAAATTAAAGGTAGTTTAAAGCAAATCCATTATTCAAATCGCAAACACTTAAAATGCGAACTGCATCCCTCACTTTATTCATTTCTATAACAAAACACCCAGAGAAAACAACTTTAAGAGAAAGGGTTTATTTTGGTGCTTGGTTCCAGGAAAAGCCCCAATGGCAGAGAAAGTATGGTCACAAGAATATGAGGCAACTGGTTAATTGTATCCACAATTTTGCTGGCTCATTCTCATTCACTCCAGGACTGTGGCCCATGGAATGGTTGTACCTCCAACAATAGACTTTACCACTCATCTCTGCTAACCTAGTCCAGAAACTCTCGCCGAGGCATGTTCAGAGGCTAGCCTCATCTAGATGATTCCCCCCAGGCATCATTCTATAGCCATGTCTCAGATTATTCCAGATCCCATCATGCTAGCAATCAAGATTAACCATCAAAGAAGCCAATGAAGCTAAATTTCTGATTAAAGATACAAGGAACTTCTGAACTAGATATAAACCTTGTCTTCGTGTCATATTGGTTTTTTATTTTCCCTACTACCGCACATAGGCTTGCTTCTCTCCCCAAAACAAACTGTGGATGCTTACAGTAAGGATGCCCAGCATAGCCAGTCATTCACACCCTTAATCCCCATGTTCTGTTCCACCTCATTCCTCTCGAAACTGTTTATGCCTCCACATTGCCAGATAGAGTTTTTTTTTTTTTTTCAATTTCATTAAAGACTTTTCTGTCTTAGTTTTTACTTCAACTTCCTTAGCTATGTTCCTTAGTTGGAACCATGGCCTTAGTTGGATCTATGGTACTTCATTCCTGTGGTTTTCTTTTAATTTGTCTTTTATTTAGTTCTTTTCTTTATTTCTTTCCTTTTTTAATGTATGTAGAGAGAGTATTCTTGCCCACTAATGCTTTAAATGTTGATAGTCTCCCCCGAATGGTTTACAATCTCTCCTCACAGCATCACCTTCTTTCTCCTAACTTCCATTACCTATTCTAAGGATGCACAAGCAACTGATGTGTCTAGTTCAGGACTCCCCTCTGAGTTAAAGAACAATATGATAGATTCTTTCCTGGCCATTTTCCCTGAGATGCACCACAAATACTTCAAAATAACCACATATGTAACTAAATCATATTTAATAGCTATGCTGCTCAAGCTGGGTTTGATCTCCTGGGCTCAAGAAATACACCTAATTCTGCCTCCTGAGTAGCTGAGTTGCAGGAGTGTACCACTATGCTTCATCAAACTCTTAATCTAATTTCCAACAACTGTTCCTATTAAGAGCACCAACTGTGAGTCACAACCAGAAACTTCAGGAACAAACTTTCTCTTTTCTTATCCATCATCCTTCCATCTTGAAAAGCTTAAATAAATCATCTCAGTGTAGCATTGATTCTACTTCTAGGCTCCCCTGTCTAGGATCGATCCAAACTCTCAAATCTGCTTCTCCTACTGGAGTCCACAGGAGCCTTTTCTTTCTACAAGACCACTGCAAAAACATCTTACATTTTTACCCTTTCCTGGTGAACTCTCGGCATTATACCAGGGTGATCTTTAACAACCAATAGCTGATAATAATACTCTCCAAATTGAAACCTTTATAAATCTTAGATTCAAATTCAAACTCTTCTCAAGGCCAACCCAACAAGGTCTTTGCCCCTTGCCTTGACTATTCAGCAAACTGACATTCCAGTATTTCAATCAAACTACATATCTTCCTGGAGGGCCTCAGATCTTGAATTTCCCCACTGTCTGTATTTCTCTTCTCACATCATTCAAATTTCTACTTTGATAAAACTTATTTTTCAGAGAAATACTCACTGACCCCTGTTGGAGGAGGGCCACTTGTTGGTTCCCAGCTGCCCAACTAGCTTAGACCTGAAATAATCACACAGAAACTGTATTAATTAAACCACTGCTTGTCCCATTAGTTCTAACTTCTTATTGGCTAACTCTTATATTAATTTAACCCATTTCTATTAATCTGTGAATCACCACTTTACTGTGGCTTACCAGGTAAAGTTCCCAGCATCTATCTCCAGTGGCTTCATGACTTCTCTCTGACTCTGCCCTTTTTTTTCTCAACATTCAGTTTAGCTTTCCCCACCTAGCTCTATTCCCTTTTAGCTATTGGCCCAAAGCAGTTCCTTTATTCATTAATGGTAATCACAGAAACCAGAGGGAAATCACACAGATCCCCAAAACACAGGCACCCCACCCCTTATTTCATAGAAGCAATACTGTTTCTTGTTTCTATCCTTTATAACAACTGGCACCAAATGTTCCACATATAATCCTCATGCAGGAATAGGGGCTCCACGAGGCGCATGATAGCTGGACAAGTTCCTTGGAATAATCAATGAGTTAATGAACTGGTAATTACAAAAACCTCAAGAACCCTATTTATACATTGAGAATAGCATGTGATCCACCGGTTAAATACTGAATGCCTCCTTATTTACTGAGTTCTCTTATGCATTTTCAACCAAATACATGGCAAATATGGTTTTGTCTTCACAGTTAGATGACCTGCCTGGTAAGCCAGGCACATTTCATTAATTCATTCTCAGCTTTAACTAATTCATCAGTTATTTGAGTCCCTCAAATCTCATTTTCTACCTTTGCTTCACAGCATAAGCGGCCAAGAATTCGATAAGAAAATACCTTTATAATGTGTCAAGTCTAGTTATATCTGTTCATCTGCCCCATATCAGGTCACATTTGTGCCACCCATCCATACAAACACATTTTAAAGGGCAATGGCTAGCATCATCTTGGCCTCCATTCTGCTTAGCTATTTTGATTTTCAGTATTTTGTTGCTGTTGTTGTCATTTTCAAATCTCCAACTCCTGACTTTTCTGCCTCACAGTAGATCCCTATCCAGTTCTACCTGAGTCTTACTGCATTAGAAGTCCTCCATTGAATCTGGTTGTTTCTGATGCATGACCAGCCATTTCAAATTGGAATGGCTAAAAACAAAAGCACACATGTGAAAGTAACCTTGGGTAGCCATACAGCAAAGGCAGACACCTGGAAGAGTTTCATATGGAGTAACATATAGACAATTAATGATCAATGCCACAAATCATGAAAATTATTGCTGTTGTGGTTGTTTTTAAATCATGGGAATACCATGAAATCACTTTGCCAATAACAATGGCTGCAAAACCACATGGCCAGCCCCTACTCTTCAGGGGCATAGAAAGGAACAACAAACAAAATTTCTGTTGTCATTAGATTATTCAATTCAAGCTTTGATTTTTCAAAATTTCCCATGGGAAGGCAGTACAACACATTCCTCACCAAACAGCCTATTTCCTTTGAAATCATGAAATTCCAAATAAATTACAAGAAAGGTCAGACCGAAATTAAAGCTATAATTTCATTGGATGACTTGTTTCCAACAGACAAAGCTGTTTTTCTTCACTTCATCACTTTTATTGAATTTTTGGGTCATTTAAGAGGATAAGGAAAAACAAAAGCTATATCCAGAGGGAATGAACACATACAATGTAGTTGTATAAAATAAAAAGTATTAAGGGTCTCATTAATTGTGAAATACCAATTTATAGGCAATGACAAAAGTAACCTTAGGTAGCCATATAGAAAAGGCAGACACCTGGAAGAGTTTCATGTGGAGTAACAGTATAGATAAGATGCTGATGAAATGGCTCAACGGGTAAAATATGTTTGTTTCCAGCCTAACAACCTTGGGTTTGAACCCTTGAAGAAGAGAACCAACTCCCACAAGTTGCCCTCTAACTTGCACTCATAAACAATAGCACACATGCAGGAGCATATGCCCTACATGATTAAAATATAATAAAATATGTATTCTGACAGAGGGTTGGTATCTAGAATATACAATGAATATATACAACTAAACATTAATAAAGGCAATAACCCAATTAAAATGGGCCATGGAACAAAACAAAACATTCCCCAAACAAGAAATACAAATGACAAGTAAATACTCTTAAAAGTGTTGAATATCCTTAGCTGTTAGGAAAAGGCAGTTTATTTTTTTAATTTAATTTTTTTTTTAAATTTCCATCTCCTCCCAGGCTCCTATTTCCCTCCCCTTCCTCCCACACCACTCCTCCTTCCCCCCTCCTTTCCCCATCCCTCTCCAGTCCGAAGAGCAGTCAGGGTTTCCTGCACTGTGGAAAGTCCAAGGTCCTCCCCCCTCCATCTAGGTCTAAGAAGGTGAGCATCCAAACTGGCTAGGCTCCCACAAAGCCAGAACATGAAGTAGGATCAAACCCCAGTGCCATTGTCATTGGCTTCTCATCAGTCCTCATTGTTCAGAGAGTCTGGTTTTATCCCATGCTTTCTCAGTTCCAGTCCAGCTGGCCTTGGTGAGCTCCCAATAGATCAGTCCCTCTGTCTCAGTGGGTGGGTGCACCCCTCACAGTCCAGACTTCCTTGCTCATGTTCTCCCTCCTTCTGCTCCTCATTGGGACCTTGGGAGCTTATTCCGGTGCTCCAACGTGGGTCTCTGTCTCTATCTCCATCCATCGCCCGATGAAGGTTCTATGGTGTTATGCAAGATATTCATCAGTGTGGTTATAGGATAGGGCCATTTCAGGTTCCTTTTCATCAGCTGCCCAAGGCACTAACTGCGGACATTCCCCTGGGCACCTGGGAGCCCCTCTAGGTTCAGGTCTCTTGCCTACTCTAAGCTGGATCCCTTAATTAAGATGTAAAGGAAGGAGGGAAAGGCAGTTTAAAACGATGTCCAGATTCTTTCTCAGCTCAGTCAGAATAGCCCATGAGCACCATTGCTGGCAGGGATGTGCTGAAATGGGAACTTGATTTCACTGTTGATGGGATGGTAACCTAGTGCAGTCACCATGAAAATTGATCTTGAGATCTCTCATATAGAAAATGCAGGCTACTCCATTTCATATGGGGTAGCAACACAGACAAGGGACTAACTAAATGGCTCAGCAGATAAAACGTGCTTGCTTCCAAGCCTGAGAGAAATAGGATTACCCTATAACCCAGCTATGTATCGTCCTAGGCATGTACCCAAAAGGACTTTATATCATACATTTGCATGTTTAAATTATCTGCAGCTCAATTCACAATAGCTGGGAAATAGAACCAGCATATGGACTGTGGTTCGGTGGTAGGGTGTGAATCCTGAATTTGATCCACAGCACCACAAATCTGAAACAACAACAGCAAACACAACAAAAAGATAGCAAAGGATTTGGGTCACCTTGGTGTCTCCAACGTGGCTGAAACTATCCACCAAAAAATGACTCTAAACTATACCCATCCCCACACCAGTGGAGGTCATAGTGTTCCTGGTAACAACCACAGAATCTTAGTCACCAGTCAAGCTCTGAACACCAGGAATAATCTTCCCAAATGTTGCCCCTCAAAGTCTAACACCTCCACCAACACTCTTGAAATTCTCTGTCCTTCATGACTTGTCAGCTTTCCTCCTATCCCTTCTCATCAAAATCTTTCCTGTGCTTATATCTTATCAGTATATCCCAAATCATATGTTTTTACTCAACAACAAGGGATACTAGAAAAACATCTGGCTTCGACCTGCCTTCTTCAAATGGTTCTTTTTTTAATTTTTTTATTAAAAATTTCTGCCTCCTCCCCACCTCCCATTTCCCTCCCCTCCCCCCACTCCACTCCCCGTCAGTCTCCAGTCCTAAGAGCAGTCAGGGTTTCCTGCCCTGTGGGAAGTCCAAGGACCTCCCCCCTCCATCCAGGTCTAGGAAGGTGAACATCCAAACAGGCTAGGATCCCGCAAAGCCAGTACATGCAGTAGGATCAAAACCCTGTGCCATTGTTTTTGGCTTCTCAGCAGCCCTCATTGTCCGCCATGTTCAGAGTCCAGTTTTATCCCAGTCCAGCTGGCCTTGGTGAGCTCCCATTAGATCAGTCCCACCGTCTCAGTGGGTGGGTACACTCCTCGCAGTCTGGTCATAGCACATGAACATATCCATACCATGTCTACATATGTGGTTCAGTTGGAAAAGTGTTTGCCTGGCATGCATCAAAATCCTGGGCACAATGCCCAGCACCACATACACTGGGTGTGGTAGCATGCTCTGCAACCCCAGCACTCTGGAGGTAGAAACAGGAGTAAGGAAAGTTCAAGGTCATCCTTAGCTGCATAGTGAGTTGAAGACCAGCCTATTCTACATGAGAACATGTACATACAAATATATAAAACCTACAAAATAAATACTCATACTGGTCTTGATCACGTGTGTCCAACACTGAGTCCAGATGTTTTAGGTGGAGGAAGGATTAGAACACGCCATGGTATAGACAAGACACACAAGCTTCTTATACCTCACACTCACTCCAGCTAGACAAAGGTCCTCATGATGTTGCTTCTTTCCTCTTAACAAAAGGTTTAAGTCAAGCTTTAGCTTCAGCAGTACCATGAAATGATGGGGGAAAGTGAATCTAAGAATTGCTGTTGCTGCAGAACAAACCTACACTCATTTTATAGAAGCTTTGTCTGCTTCACACACAGTAATGATTAGCTAGCAATCACTAGCAAGTACATTGAGCCTTGTTAGAAAAATAAAATAAAATGCTTCTATACCTCTAAAAGAGCAAAGCTAAATATCGGAACAATGATAAATTCACTGGAAGCCACAGAGAGTGGAAAAGTTTCAAAGAATAACAAAGGCTATTTCTCACATAATCACAGGCTGAAAAGAAGGCCATGTTGGCAAGACAAAGAAATTCATTTAAAAGAGGGACTCAAAGCAAGCTATTGGGGTGAATCTTTGCTGTTAATATCACAAAGATACCAGCAATTGTCTGGCTTGATTTTATGAAACAAAGATTAGTGACAGCAAACCAGGAGAAGAGTCAAATTGTTTTTGCTAAATGTATCTTTGCAGGGTAGAGTAAATCCTAATACTATAGGAAAGGCAGTTCAAAAACGATTAAGTAACTTTTGACCTCTAGCAGAAATACATACCCCACATCCATATAAAAGCAACAAATCTTGTGAACATCTGAACCATGTCTTAAATTTTTGAGAAAGCTGGTTGTCTCAGACAATATTTATTGTGATTTTTCAAATATTTTTTCTAGAAAAAAAATCTTAGAAGGTTTTTTTTTTATCATAAAAGCACCTCATGCTTTAACTTTATTATTATTATTGGTGTTGAGAGTGTCTGTATGCCTTGCCACAAGTGTCAAAGGAAAGTCTAAGGCGTTGTTAGTTCCCAAGGAATTCTGGTTATCCAACTCAAGTTACCAACTAAACTACTTCATTGGTCCAAGAATACTCCATAATTTTGAATGTCATTGGACTGTCTTGATTACTCTGAAATACATGCAGATAAACATTTATCTGGAGCTTGATTCTAAGTAGATACACTTTTATACAGACTCAAATTCACATTTAAGTACTGTGAGTATAAAATGTATATCCAACTGTAGTTGGATTTTGTCTTTTATTTGTTAAAGACGGCAATGAATATATAAGAAGATCCAGGCACTGGACCCATGAAGACGTGACCCCAAATTTGTTTTTATTAAGTTTTGATGGCCTTAAGAAAGGTTGGGCATAAAAACTCAAACTAGTCATCGTTTTTCCCTTAAGTAAATTTCATGTTGAATAAAAATACTTTGATCAAAATAAATATTTTAAGCATGACGGCTTTAAAAGCATGCCTAGGGTGACTTTCCAAACTGTAGAAAAACTTAAAAATCTCACCATTCAGTTCACGTAGCCGATTTCTTAAAGCCATGCTTTATTAAAAGATAGCCCTCTCCTAACAAGAGTGCAGCTGTCAGGTTGGATGAAATGCCTGACTGTGTTCTGCAACCAGCCTGCCTCCCCGGTCCAGCTGTTCCTCACTTTGTGCTAAGTAGCAGCCAAACTCCAGACACCCAGACTCCACCACTTTTCAGACAGTTTCTTGGAAAGTAATCATCGTTCACAACCCCCAAGCTTCTGAAAGAATCTTTGCAATTCACTTCATAGGTTGTCCTGCAGGAAGTATAGCAACTAACTCCCCTATCTCCACTGACCTTGGGGATGCAGCTGGTCTCTCGGGGACTGCTGGCATGGGAATGTTCTCCGGCCTCCACTGCCATGCTCCTCCTCAACTGCAGGGACAGAGATGAATGGGAAAGGTGGATGCATGACAAGCAGGTGATTTCCCAGACACTGTTGCTAATCAGACTGCTGACATTAAGCCCAGACAGAGAAGAATTGTGCTCACAGAGAGATGGAGAGCATGCCCTTTATCTGAATGTTTCTGGGCATGAATAGTTGGTCCTGGGTAAAACAGTAAAGTTTAATAAAAGTTCGTTCCGATTTGGTGCATCCCTCCTACCCCCAAGTTTCCTAGGCTCTTGCACCATTGCCTTCAGCTGCTCTGAGCCATTGCAAATCTCATATCAGAAAAAAATGAAAATAAAGCCACTAAGTGCTTATTTGTAAAAAGAGCTACTCAGAGCAGCTAGGCTAAGAGCTAGTGTCAGTTTTCATGAAGGACATCACTCAGTTCAGGACTGGTGAGCATATCTTCTAGCTGCTATGCTAGTTCAGTCTAAGAAACCTACTATGACTTGTGTAAGGTATTGTCTCCTCCTACTGGCTCTGAATTTTGGTAGAAACAACTTAAAAATCCTCCCCCTCTCTCTTCCCTTTTCTTCTCCTTTCTCTTTTGCTTTTTTCCCTCTCTATCCTAATTACTACTGTTTCAAAAGCCAAGGTAACAATATAAAACCGAGAATCCATTTTAATAAAAATCGTGAGTGATGAACATGTGTTGCTGGAGTAGAATTTAAGAGGAAATGCCCATGGCATGTGGGAGTCACTTGCCCCACATCACACAGAGCCCCAGGGAACATTACCTCCATGCCAATGACCTGGCAGGACTGGCCATTCCCCATCCTTCCCTCTTCTTTCTGCTCTGCAAACTGGTACAGATATGACCTCCATTGCTATTGAAAGGGGTGGACAGCAAACCATTCCTCTTCTCAAACTTGTCATTGGAATGGGATGAGAAGTCACCCTAATGTGCACTTACATGAAGAGTAGCTCCTGTAAAGGGTGGGCTGAATGGCAGAGTTAATAAATCACTGGGCAAAAGGTGGTTTCTCACCTGAGAACTTAATTGCTACAGTGAATTTAACAAGGAGCTCTTGACATTCTATTTCATAAAAAGTATTTTATTCTCGAATTGTACCCTTGATTTATAAACCACAGAGTGAGGGCTCATCAATGGCCATGGGGAATAATTCTCTTCCTAAATATCAAGGTTTAATTTACACATGTCAAGACAGAAGCTAATTTATTTGGCTTACAATATAACTCAAAGTGTCTCTAATTTATGTCATTGTAATTTTGAAAAATTACCTTTGAAAATAAATTAAACCATTGTCTATCTTCACAATTAGGCATTAGGCTTTGGAAATTTTTACAAACCAAGGGTTTTAGTTATCACCACAAACTCTGAATGAGAAGATCCTGCCCTCCCCCACCCTACAGATTTAAAATAGGAATAAGAGAATATTTCTCTGGATTGTTCAAAAATATTTAGGACTTATTTTTGTTAAGAATCTTAAGGGCAAGCTTACATTATTCATCTTAAAGGAATTTGCCAGAAGATTTAATGTGACAGACATTTTAGGCATACTTTGTTTCCAAACAAATACAAATTTTGGAGAGTAGTGATTTCATTGGTATATATGGGTTAGATATTGAGTCTGTAAGTCAGTATCTCAGCAGAAAATGCACAGCACAATCAATATGTACACTCCTTGGAAATTTTGTACAGTTTACAAAGGTGAGTTAGGGATGGTGAAAGACAATGTACGAACCCAAAGGTGACTGACATATGGGGACAACAACAAGGAGTTCTCTCCAGATCCTGGAAGGAGACACTCCAATGGTGAAAGCCATTCCAGGCTCAGTGGCCGGGGCAAGGTTGGTTTGTTGCCATGGAAGAGCAAGAGATTGAAAACTTTCCTTTGGCTCTTTCCCCTCCTTGATCTTTACTTTGTCATTTATCTTATTTGAATTTTTGTTCAGAAACTTCTGTTTTCCAGTACAAACTGTGATCCAGAGAAGATGACAGCTCATTAATGTGACATACAGTGTTTGACCTTTGGAAATAGGCAACACATTGGAGAGAGATGGCTAGTGGATTAAGACAGGGCAGGTGGATGATGTCAGCTCACCTATCAAATTCAAGGCACTGTACTTAGTACTGGATGAGGACACGAAGATGGGTAACGCTCCACTCTGCCCTCAGGTAGCCTAGGTTCTACTTGTGAAAGACTCCTGGAATTAGGATAAATAATTTATAGGGAGTGTGGAGAGAGCTCAGTCAATTAAGTGCTTACCACACGAGCATGATTTTAGGTCCCCAATACCTATGTAAAACACAGACATAGTAGCATGGACCTATAATTCAAGCTCTGGGAAGGCAGAGAGAAGTGGATCCCTGGAACTTCATAGCCAGCTAATCTTACATAATGATAGACCCTAGGTCCAACGAGAGTCCCTAGTTCAAAGTATAAGATAGACAGCAATTAAAAGGGATACCTGACATCAACCTGTAAAATTTACATTCAAGAACGTACACGTGTGTGTACACACACATGCACAGAATTAAAAGAAATACAATGATTTTTCTATTTCCCCTAAAAGATTATAAATGAATACAATTATTACATTAGCATTATTCTTTCATGCTTGTGTGGGAGCCCTTCTCTTAGGAACAGCATCCTTATTGTCTATAGGGTACTGTTTCTCAGACTTGAACATTCAAGTAACTCATGAAAAATGGTTCACAAAACACAGACTTGTGGGATAGCCATCATTTACGCCCTTTTCATTATTATTTTTCATTTATTGAAAATAGATCTTTTCTCATGCAATATGTCATGATTATAGTATCCCATCCTTCTGTTCTTCCAAATCCCTCCCCACCTCCCCTCCTCCAGATCCACCTGTTTTCTGTCTCACTGTAGGAAAGAACAGGCTTCTAGAAGATAATAACCAAACACGACAAAATCAAATACAGTAATATAAAACCTGAACCATCACATCAAGTCTAGACAAGGCTACCTAACAGAAGGAAAAGAGCCCCAGGGGTAGGCACAAGAAGCATAGACCCCACTGTTCATACACTCAGGAGTCTCAGGAGTCCCATAAAACTGCTAGGCTGAAATCTACATCATATACAGAAAGGGCCTGGTGCAGACCCTTGTAGGTTCTGTTCCAGCTGTTTCAGTCTCTGTGGGTGTATATGCATCTTGGTGCCTTCCATCCTCTCTGGCTTTGGCTCCCTTATTGTAGAGTTCCTTGAGCTCTGATGGGAGGGATTTGATGGAGAAATCCCATTTAGAGCTGTGTGTTTCAAAATCTGTCTCTGTCTGTCTCTCTCTCTCTCCTCTCTCTCTCCCTCTCTCTCTTTACATAATGTATCATTGTGGAACTCTATATTTTCCCCCATATGCTTCAGGAAGAAGTCTCTTTGGCGATGACCATAATTTCTAATAGCATCCCAAGTGGTATTGATGCTATTGATACCAAGAGACCACAGTCTGAGAAGTTCTACTTTTTCTAACTTTCAAGCCTGTGCCTGTTGCCAAGCTGTCAACTCCTGCTCATCAATGTTGGGTCCACAGTGCAAGGCTGGCCAATCAGCATCATCTTCTCTCCTGAGTCCTCCAGGACAGCTTTGTACCAATTCCAACTGAAGTAGCCTTGACTTGGGACTTCCTCTCTCATTGCTTTTCTCCTCTGGAAATAGTTCTCATTTGCACACAACCTTGTTAATTATGGAAATTTATCTTCGGGGAAGAATTCAAGTGCCATGCCAAGACTTGGTAACAAAAACAAAACATATCACAGCACTACTTACTATGAAAATGTTCAATTATTTGAGTTTGATGAAATAAAATATGACAGAATCACAAACCTGTTAGAATTTTTAATGCAAAAAAATGTAGTAGAGACTGGAGAGATGTCTCAGCAGTTAAAAGTGCTCTCTGCTCTTGCAGAGTACCTGAGTTCAGTTACCAGTGCCTACATGATAGCTCACAACCATCTGTAACTCCAGTTCTATGGGACCCAACACCTTCTTCTGGTACTTGAAGGTACTGCAAACTATTGTGTAATAATATCCTCAACTTGTAGGAAAGCTCATCAAGACATGGGATGTCCTAAAGGAGGTGACACATTCTGTCCTGCAGCAAAGTTTCTTAAGCTCAGGAAGTAAGTAACTCAAAGATATCAGAAAGTTTTACAACTGACCAGATTTGCTTTTCTCCTCCCTCCTCTGGTGTGGGAAGTTCTTTTGTATATGTGTTGCTTTCATTGGTTAACAAATAAAGCTGTTTCAGCCAGTGGCTTAGCAGAATAGGACAAGGCAGGAATTTCAAACAGATAGACGAAGAAAGAAGGTGGAGTCAGGGAGAAGCCATGTAGCGGCCACAAGAGACATAAGCTCCCACCAGAGCAGCCAGAACTTTGCCGATAGACCACAACCTCATGGTGATGCACAGATTAACGGAGATGGATTAGTTTAGGATATAAGAGCTAACTGAAAATATGCTTAAGCTATTGGCCAAACAGTATTGCCAATAATATAGTTCCTGTATGATTATTTTAGGTCTGGGCAGCCTAGAACAAGTGAACAGCCTCCATCAACAGACTGATATGCCAACATGGAGCCAGCTAAATCCACATAAAAACTAAAATGCTTAGGAAGGAATTCTAGATACAAAAGAACAGAGATAAGCATGGCTTTCTGGTAGCCGGCATTTTTTTCAATGGACTCTGTTTCTGGCAGTGAACAGGATGATGCAGCTCCTTTAAGAAAGGCACAGTAAAAAACTGTGTGGCCTCTTTTAAAAAAAAATGGTGGCTTCCTGGTTCACCAGCACAAATGGCTCTGACTCTTTCAGGAGGTCTGACTACAGATCATTTAAATGGGGTTCATGAGCAGAGTGCTACAACTTGCTTATGGCAACATAGATCCTCTGTGTGCCTGAAAATGGTGGTGAAACATATGCTCCTGCCACACCAATCTACTTCAAGAGGATGATGGACATTGCACAAGCTCCTTGTGGAGTTTGTTAGCCATTTGGGCAAGAAAGTGCTCTTTCCTGGTCTGTGTGATGTTATGATGTTTGAACTGGACATGCAGGACCCACAGAAAAATGACTGCTGGATTTGCCTAAAGGTGAGATGGTCCTTTGTGGTTCCTGATTCATGAAAGAAAAAAGAGTCTACCAGACATTCTGCAGGACACAGAAGAAAGTGACAGACAAACTGCCAATATAGTTAGAATGTCATTGAAATTTCCTGCTTCATGGAAAAGTCTGCTGGATACTATGAACCTATAGGCTGAAGATAGATGCCCCACTGGCACAGAAGAACTTTGACTGTCCAGGCAGTGAGATGTCTCTGTCATTTCTAGAGTTTTGAAAGTTGCTTATAACTTAGATAATATTTCATCCTTCTAGAATCTTTGATGAAGTTGAAGAATAGATAGTTATAGCTTTCCTTAGTTATGATAAAAGATAAAGTAGATATAAACTATAAAACTATAAAGTAGATACATAACTATAATTCTTGCTTAGTAACTGTTTTGTTATACGTAATTTTATTATTTTAAAGTCAAAACCTTCCTTTTTATTTGAACAGAAAAGGGGAAATGGTGTGGGAAGTCCTTGCATATATGTGTTGCTTTTATTGGTTAATGGATAAAGCTGTTACAGCCAGTGGCTTAGCAGAATGGGGCAAGTCAAGAATTCCAAGCAGATGGAGGAGGAAAGAACGCAGAGTCAGGGAGAAGCCATGTAGTTGCCAAAGGAGACAGAAGCACCCCACAGGAGCCTGCCAGTTCTTTGCCAGTAGGCCATGACCTCATGGTGACACACAGATTAATGTAGATGGGTTAGTTTAAGATATAAAAGCTAGTTAGAAATACATTTAAGCTATTAGCCAAACAGTGTTGCAAATAATACAGTTTCTGTGTGATTATTTCGGGTCTGGGAAGCCAGAAATGAAGGAAAAGCCTCTGTCAGCACTCCCCAATTATTTAGAAGCTGTAAAGACTGCTGAAAGACACTCTCAGACAAGCTGAGTTGCCTAAAAGAGGTTTGGACCAGATAATCAAGATGATGTTGATGCTATAGGGACACCTATAGCAAAAAAATATGTTCAGCTGCCTGGAAGAGGGTCAACTGATCCACCTGGAAAGGATACTTCCTGAAATACTGAGCTGCCTGCAGGTTGTGCCGTGTGCTCCAGGGTTCCAGTTTTCATGAGTTGTGACCTATGCTGGAGTGGACTTTTGTGATGATGAGTCATTTCTCTTCCTTTAAGGAACTTCTTGTCCATATTCATGTAACTGTCCACAAGAAAAATCATTGCTTCACTACTTTGGGCTTTGGTAGAATTATTACTTTTGTCATTGGTCCTCTATCCAGCATGAATAGATGTTTGCTCATGTATTCCCAGGAACAGTGTCACACAACATGTGTGTGTGGTACACAGACACACACATAGGCATTCACACATATACCTAAAATAAATAAATCCTTTCCCCCACCAAAATGTATTACTTTATAAATGCTAGGAAACGAAGTTATGGGCTCTTTGTAAGACATTCTGCTCTTTGAAAAAGCTTTGTGTTAATAGATCATTCCTAGATTGTAGAATAATAGCCATTGTCTTAGTTAGGGTTTCTTTTGCTATGAAGAGATGCCATGACCACAGCAACTCTTACAAAGGAAAAACATTCAATTGGGGAGGTTTATATCTTTAGAGGTTAAGTCCATTATTATCGTGGGGGTGTGCGTGGTGACATATAAGCAGACATGATGCTGGTTCCATCTTGATATGCTGGCAATAAAAAGTGGACTGTGACAATGGGAGAAGTGTGTGCATAGGGGAACTCAAAGCCACCCCCACAGTGACACACTTCCTCCAGTAAGGCTATACCCACTCCAACAGAGCCACACCTCCTAATATTGCCACTCCCTTTGGGATTATGGGGGCCAATTACCTTCAAACTACCACAGTCAGATTTTTATTTTCTGTTTTACCTGTGCATTCTTTCCAAAATGATCATGCACTACTTTATAATAAAAGGAAGCAATAAAATAAAATTCATATGAAGCACAAACAAACCTCTTATTCTAACTGTATTTAGTTTTTGAGCTCAAAAAATAAAATAAACACTCACATTTGCTTTCACTTTTCCCAGACCTCTGTACTGCTATTAAATTAAAATGTGTTTGCTATAATTAGGTGTTGTTGTATGTGACCTCACACTCAAATTAAGAAAAACTTGGGTGCTGGAGAGATGGCTCAGTGGTTAAGAGCACTGCCTGCTCTTCCAAAGGTCCTGAGTTCAATACCGGCAACCACATGGTGGCTCACAACCATCTGTAATGAGGGCTGGTGTCCTCTTCTGGCCTGCAGACATACAGACAGAATATTGTATACATAATAAATAAATAAATTTTTTTTAAAAAAAGAAAAACTTGGGGCTGAAAGGGGTTTCATTTTCTCCCATAGCATTTTTGAAAGCAAGCAGTAAGGAGCCAGTATGACAATCTATGAATTTGTGGTGTTTGAATATAATTGGGCCCCATAATATCATAAGAAGTGGCACTATTAGGAGATGTGGCAGTGTTGGAGTGGGTGTGATCTTGTTGGAGGA
Organism: Alexandromys fortis; assembly: GCF_014885135.2. Classification (NCBI taxonomy): domain Eukaryota; kingdom Metazoa; phylum Chordata; class Mammalia; order Rodentia; family Cricetidae; genus Alexandromys; species Alexandromys fortis. Next base: position 1,765,904 of record NW_026067943.1, read on the forward strand.
AGAGTGTCACTATGGAGGAGGGCTTTGAGGTGTCATATATGCTCAAGATACCACCCAGTGACCCAGACCACTTCCTATTGCCTTCACAAGATTTAGGACTCTAAGGTCCAGCACCATGACTGCATGCTGCCTTGCTTCCTCTCATGATGATAATGGACTAAATCTCCAAACTGTAAGTGAATCATCACAATTAATTGTTGTCTTTTATAAAAGTTGTAGTGATCAAGGTGTTTCTTCATAGCAATAGTAACCCTAAGGCAAAATTCAAGTAACTTTGATGTTATCCAGTCTTCCACTTTTTATTTACATATGGTCCAATACTCTTTAAAGTCTGATATTATTTCTGAAATCTTACTTGTTATGTCCCTAATCTATTCAGTAAGTAGGAGAAACGGAAAATACACTGGATATACCATTCTTGCTGGTATTTTTGCCCATAAGATAGCTCTTAACCACAAGCTGCAAGGGAGGTTGGAAAAGTAGTTTCACTTACTGGGGACATCTATATATTGAACTAAAAGTGTGAGTTCTATTAAGTAGAAAATGAGTATATGTGAACACTGGGATATATGACACACCATAGAAAAGGTGTGAGCTACTTCCATTCCACTTCATAACTCCTCTAGATAAACCACTCCAGATAGGAAACATTTGGAAATATTTCCTAATAATACTGAAACTTGATATTTCCACCAAAACTATACCACCAAACTGCCTTTGTTGGTGGTGATGGTGTTGGTGTTGGTGTTTGTGGTGTTGCTGTTAAGAAGTTTGGGCACAACACTAGTTAGGGTTCAAGGAATAGTCAAGTGGGGAAAGGACTTGGAAAATCTTTATTCCCCATTCATTGTCATAATTTAAAGAATTATGCTTTAGAGAAACTGAACACCATAACATGTAGAAGCTAAATTGACCAAAGAACCTACTCTGTTCTCATTGTGTAGGTCTTACATAAGACCTAACTTCAGAAATATAGCTGGCTTCCACAGAAGAGAAGGTCATTCATCACCCCCATGAAGCCATTGTGGCCTCTTGTGTGTGTGTTATAGGTGACAAGTAGCTCAGTGCTTTGAACCTGTTTGTTCCCTGTTGAAATGCTTAGCTTACTGATTCATTCCTTCACCTTCAGCTGTTATTAAATATCACTTCATCATCAAGGCCTTTATAGTCCACTCTACTGAAAATTGTAGTTGTCTGCACTCTACACAATTATTTCTGCCTCCTGGATTCTAATTTATTTTTGTTTTTTACATATATTTATGTCTAATGTCATATATGTTTCAAGTGCCTACTGCATGTGCCATCTCTACCCTCAACTAAAAGATGAAAACTCATGAGGGCTATGATCTTTCTTTGTTTTAGATAATCTTTGCATACCGTGACTTAGAGTAAAACCTGACACATAATAAGTATTCAGTAAACAGTGATGCAACAAATCAACAAGCAAACAAGCATGAACATCAGCACCTTTCACAGAAAGGTGCACTTGAAATGATTCATGAAAAAATAAAATAAACAGTTCTAGAGATGCCTTGGTTATTTTTCAACATCTGAAGAGACACAGTGACCAAGGCAACGTAGTTGATTGGGGATTAAAGTTTCAGACCATCATAGAGGGAGCATGGCAGCAGGCAGGCAAGCATAGCAATAGCTGAGAGCTTATATCTGATCCCCAAGTAGAGGACAGGGAGTCAAAGGCCTAATTGGCATTTGAAACCTCAACCCCCACTCCGAGTGACAGGACCACATCTTTTAATCCATCCTAAACAGTGCTACGAATTGGGGACCAAACATTCAAATATATGCACCTATAAGGGTTATTCTCGTTCAAGCCACCATACTGGGTGACTCATTAAATCTGAATCTCAGTTATGTAAGTATCCACCAGGCTGTTTTCTTGTTAAGATGAGCAGAATTTGAACAATATTGTCACAGAATGTTCAATATGAGAAAATCAAACATACATATCACCACAAACAAATGCAATACTGAACTGTAAAAAAACACTAGCTGAGAAGCTAGAGCCTTCTTTCAGACACTAATTTTATAAGGCCTTTAAGGGTTCATAATAATAACAATACGAATGCTTTCTCCCATGTTGTTTTTGCCTAGACTAGTGCCTGGCACGTTGAAAGCAGAGGATAACTAGTGTTGTATGGGTGAATGTTGAAAAATGCCATGGGTATCAGGTGTTCAGAAAAGTAAGGAGTAAAAGCTTAATATTCAAAGGGAAGGCTAAGGAAGAGCTGATTAGGTAGAAAGAGAGATGAGAGAACTCTACAATCAAAGTGACAAATGATAAGCTCACACACTCTGTGATCAGAGGGAATGCCCCTATCAACCCTCTCCAACCCCCCCTAAGTTGGAATCTGTGAGGAACAAGAATGTAGCATTTTGTACTTTGACCAACTCTCTAGATAATTCTAGTGTGTATTATTCACCATAGTAGAGGGTAAGATAAAGAAAACAAGTACAACCAGCAATGAGATTGGAGAAGTTATCAGCAGAAGAACACCTTTGAACACATACATAATTTTAAGGACAAACAGAAGCTATCAAAGTATTCCATTTTGCTTTGTTGTATTTTTAACTATCATTTTAGTCTACTGGATTTGGTGGTACACAACTGTAATTCAAGTACATGGGACATAGAGGCAAGTTGAGAGTCATCTGCACCTACCTAACAAAATCAAAGCTACATTAGGATTCACACAACACTGACTCAAAATATAATCTTAATTATTCATAGTTTTGGAGTACAGAAAAATGATAAGATGACTGGGGGACTAGCCTGTTATCATTGTGTAACATAAAGTATCCTGAAACTTTGCCAATCCTTCTGTCTTAACTTCCTAAATTCCGGGAATATAGTTAGCAAGACAACTCAAAACATGTATATAGTGTGTAATTATCATTAAGGTAGTTAATATTCCCATCTCCAAAGATGTTTTAATAACTTTTATTAGTATCAAATCATTATAAATATTTACAGAATAGAGTGTTATATTTTAATAAATAAATATAATATTATACAAAATCAAATCAAGTAATTCATCTCTTTATTGTTGTTTTATGCTGCTTTCTTTGGATGTTTCTCTTCCTGTTATTCATAAAATATATAATAACCTAGTCTGTATTACTGTGAAGTGTCTTTGGTAGGCAACTAATGTACACAAATTTAAATTACTGTCCCTTTTGCCCTGGTGTGAAAAATAAACTGAAGTGCTAGAGCAAGACAGCAAGATCAGCCAGAAAGCTGTAGCTTCCTGGAGGGGAATGGTATTGCTGTCACCAAAGAACTAGTGAGAAGCAACTTGGAGAAAGGATGTTTACTTCACTTCATAGTCTGAGGAAATACAGTCTATTGTGGAAGGGTATGCATGACAACTCTCTGGCAGTGGGAGTGGGTCTGAGCTATAGACTTCAGGACTTACCACACAAAGCCACTTCTCTAGCTTAGCCCTACCTTTGAAAGTATCCTTAACTGCCAAACACAGTGATGCTAGCTGGGGACCAAGTGTTAAAACACAGTTTACATCTGTGTCGGCTTAAATGAGAATGACAACCATAGGCTTGTATGTGATGTGGGAGTCCCCTCTGTATGCTGTGATTACCATTAATGAATAAAGAAACTGCTTTGGATGTATAGCAGAGAAGAACATGAATGAGTTAAGAGATCAAATGTGAGCATATATATATGAAATATTTTTTTCAATGGCTGGCACCATGAAACATGTTTAGAATCCGAGCATGGGGGAGGAAGAGACCAGCCAGCCTAACTAATTGTTAAGCTTTATGTCAATATTAGACGTTATCTCAAAAACAAGGTAGTCAGTGCTCTGAAGAACAACATCCAAAGTTGTCATCTGACCCCCTACATGAATGTACACACATGCACGTGCTCTTACACATATAAGCACACATATACACATACCCATATATACGTACATGTAAATAAGAATTCTTAACAATGAAGAGGTATGGCAAACAAAATATCATCACTTGACATAAAAGAGACTTAAGCCCACGGAATCCTCTTCTTGAGATCATATATTCCTTCTGCCTCACTCTCATGCATTTATCTCTTGAAATGTTGATTCTCACAATTGACTTTGGCCATCCTACAGCATGCCAAGCTGGAAGTACTTAGACATCATTTTCTTCTACCTCTAGCAAGACTAGGGTTTCCATTTATAGTGAGTTTTTAAGTATTATCAAAGGCAGTGATAAACTCATTCCTCTAAGCCTGAAATCTAATTGAGGGAGTCCAGAATTATTATGGTCATGTGTAAAGATTTCTTCTATAAAGAGACTCATTTATCTTCACTGATGGTCCACCCTGTTCTGAAAGGAATACAATATGGCTTCTAAAAATGCACGTGTCACAGAAAAATAAATTAAAAGAAAAGGAAGATTAGACAAAGGGTAAGACACAAGAAAAAGAAAGTGATTTGGCAATGTCTGAATACCCTACGACAGGGCTACTAACTTAGCTCTAGGTTTTCTAGAAGTCAGTATGTCAAGAAAGCCACAGAGACTTCTGAAATGCATGGAGTTCATCAGGCTAACATACACCAGTGCTCCAGAGAAGCCCTTAACACACAGGCCAGAAAAAGATGACTCCCTTGGGCTGCAGAGCGAGGATTCTGAGTAACTGCACAAACAGCATCCTTGTCAGTTTCCAAAGCAGCCTTGAAGAACTGCTTCCTAGTTGCTATGTTTTGCAAAGCCAGGATTCAAGTTGGCATCATCTATAATTTAAGTGGTCTCCTTGGGGGTTGAGCACTTGATGTTAATATTTCAAAGTACTGTCTTAGTCACATGCAAAGAGAACATAGAAGGTAAAAAGACAGAGTGGTTTCCTAGCCCTCAAGTGACTTAAGTCTCTCAAGTCAGATGGAGATGCCTCAAAGGTGGTGCCTACAAGACAGCCCACAGTCTTTTTATTTTAGAGAAATGGACTTTCTTAAAATAATATAAAAAATTAAGTCTGAAGAGATGGTTCAGTCAGTAAAGTACTTGCTGTGCAACGATGGGGACCTGAGTTCCAGCTTCCAAAACCCACATTTAGAAGGCCAGACAGGAAGGGACACACCTGCAATCCCAGCACTAAAAAGACAGTGATAAACAGATTCCTGAAGCTTTCTGCCAGTTGGCCTGTACCTGAACAAACATACAAACACACACACACACACGGGGGGGGCACAATATCCTCTATATGGTGAAGCAATTTGATAAGTGGACATATGTCATCTATGCAACACAGCATCTAGGTTCAAATACAAAAACTGATACTCACAAGTTATGGAAATCATTTCTGTGTACCTTGGTTTTCTATAATATTGAAGATAAAGGTAGATAGATAGATAGATAGATAGATAGATAGATAGATAGATAGATAGATGGATGGATGGAAGGAAGGAAAGAAAGAAAGAAAGAAAGAAAGAAAGAAAGAAAGAAAGAAAGAAAGAAAGAAAGAAAGAAAGGAAGGAAGGAAGGAAGGAAGGAAGAAAGAAAGAAAGAAAGAAAAGCAGACAGGCAGGCAGACAAAGAGACAGAGGGAGACTTAAGATAACCTCTTTCTCTATAGCCCAGGCTAGACTGGACTCAGTAATTATTCCCAGATTGGCCTGAAGCCCAAGGTAGATATCCTGTCAGGCTTTTGAACACTGGAATAATCACCTGGCCAGGTGAGGATATGAACAGATGCTAGCATACTGGTGCTTGACATAGAATAAGTACTCAATATGAGATGAGTAGCAGATGTTTGAACAGAACATGGCCTTTGACACAGAAAGAGAAAGCTGCTGTAAAAATATTCTGGGCACAAAAGACGCTCCAAAAGAAAAGTGCTCTAAAATTAAGTGACCTGACACAAGTCATATTATCATTAGCAAAAACATTTGACCCCAGGGCTCCTCACTTCTTCTCTCATCGCCTATCTACCAGGAAAGGCAAACGACTTCCACTTCTCACAGATGGGGCTCGTCTTTGCTCCAGCTCACTCCTCACACCCATTGTGTACAGCCCTGAAGATGGACTAGGAAGTAGCTCTCAGTGCATTATGAACTCCAATTATTCATGGAATAAAGGAGAACATGTTTAGATCATATCCAGGATTCATATGGCTGAATACACCCCATTAGTGATGTCAGCCACTGGGAAAGGGCAGGCCTAGAGATATGACACTACAGAAGATGCCATGCTGTAAAATAACTCACCGAGGGTGGAAAGTAAGCCTAGGTACTGCCAATTCTCCACAGCACATCTCTCCTCTCTGAGTACATGCTAGATCATGTGTCAGTGTTTACAGAATGACTGACTGATTGATGATGAGATATTTAATGAGCGTGAAAGGCAGTTATGATTGGATCTAACAACCTTTTCCAACCTATACAGAAAGCAGTAGGGCTGGAGGCTGAAGACTGTAAGCATTCAATTATTTACTTTCTCAGGGTCCTCTTAATGTATAGCAATGCATAATGATTTCAGAAGGTCCATTGACTGAACAATTGGCAGGAACACTGCACTGGTTTCTATTAGGAGTGCATTCATCAGAGAAAGTCCTGAATCACTTCAGGATGCTTGTACACTGCCTGGCTTCAATACAAATTGCTTCTGAAGCCGAAATTGCTTATTTTCTAATAATTTCCACACTGCAAACAGTAATTGGGCTCTTACTTTATCCAGTCACTGCTGCTAACTATAAGTCATCGCACAAAGAATCGGAGTTTCTAACTACCAACACAGAGATAAAAGCCAATGAATCTTGCTAAATGTAGGAATGTGCATTGCTACTAATATTAGAGCAATAAAGTGTTGAGAGAAGGGTGGGGGAGAGAGAGTGTCTCCTCTCCCCTGCTAGGAACACTTCCTTGCCTGACAGACAGAAACTAACATACTCCTTCTCTGACGAAGGTCTGCCTCCTGTTCTGGATTCCTTGTTGCTTTTCTAAATTCAAACTGGTGACCTACCACAAAGCTCAGTCACTGCGTGTTTTGTCCTTCACATTATAGCACATATGTCTGGTGATCTAAAACAGCCTGATGGCATTAAATCTAATCTATAAACCGACAGCTACCATACTGACATCTGTGGTCCTTGTCTGACTTCTGAACTCAGGGTTGTATAACCAGCTGTCCACCAACATCTCCACTTGGGATGTTGGGATCTAGAGACCCTGTAGATATAGAATGCCCCAAGCCAACTTCCAACACCCACTTCCAAACTTAGTTGTCTTGAGGTCTGCTCAGTGCATTATCTTGTAATTCACTATAGATCAGAGTGCCCGTTGGGCTAACGCCCACAACTCCTTTCAAGTCATTGCTTTGTCCATGGCTCCTAACCAGTCCACAGTCAAAGCTCTATGTATTTCCTGACTCAGAATGGAACCTTATTCTCCACCTTAACTTCACCACTGTCATTTCACACTTGAATTATAGCTTTGCACCCCCAATTGATTCCCAGAGTCTGATCCTCAGCCACCTGCATTTCTAAGAACAGCAGCCAGAGTGAGCCCATTAAAATGCAAGTCCACTGATGCAGAGACCCTCAGCCAAATACTAGGCAGAGAGGGAGAGACTAAATTGGAGATAGAAGTCAATTTCTCCCCCTTGAACCTCAGGGAACTCTGCAAAAGAGGGGAGAAAGAATTATAAGAGCCAGAGGGGTTGTGGACACCCAGTGAACATGGCCCATAGAATCAGAGCTCACAGGGGCTCACAGAGACCGAAGCAGCAATCAGAGCCTGCATGAGTGTAATCATCATTGCACTCTGCATATATGGTTGCCAGCTTAGTGATTTGCGGTGTTCCTAACAGTGGAAATGGGGTTGTCTCTGACTTTTTCACCTATTCTTGGGAACATTTCCTTCCTACTGGGATGCCTTGCCCAGTGCTTATATGAGGAATTTGCCTAGTCTTTTTTTAATTATTATTAATTTTTATCATTTATTTTACATACCACCATAGTTTCCCCTCCCTACACTCCTCCCATTTCCTCCCCTCATGTCCCTCCATCCCTCCCCCCATAAACTCCTCCTCCATCTCCATTCAGAAAGGAGCAGGTCTCCATTGAGAGTAGACTAAACATGTGCCTCATTTTATTGTATCTTGTTATGCCATGTTTAGCTGATAACCCTGGGAGGCCTGCTCTTTAATAAAGGAAAATGGAAGCAGAGGGGAGAGGGGAGGAGAAGATCTGAAGAAGTAGAGGGAGGAGAAACTGTGATTGAAATGTATTTTTTACAAAAAGGAAAAGAAAATAATATAGGTCAGATAATTCAGCCAGTGTCCAAAGGGACGACCTCCTGTTTCTCTTAGAGTAAGCTGTGCCCCCTACAATGATCTGGAAGGTTCCATACGATTTATCCCACCCCCAGTATGTCCTGACCTCCTCTCCAACTGTTCTTTCTCTTCTTCACAGTACTCTATCTACAATGCTTCATGGCAGTGTCTCCTATTGCACCCTAAAACACCCCAGGCGTGCCCATATCTGTGCCTCGGGACTTTGGTACCTTCTACTTCTTAATCTATGATTCTCCTTTTCCCAGACAGTCATCTACTAAAACGTTGTGTCTTCAAAGTCCTTGCCTGACCACTCGATCTTAAATGGGAAGTTCTGCCCCCAATGCTTCCTGCAGTTTATTTTCCCTTGCTTCATGCTATTTCTCCTTAGACTAAATCATAAAGTGTACCAGTCAACTTTACACACAGTGACAAAATACCCAAGATGTCCAAGAAAGCAGGAAGATTCTTTCTGGCTGAATTCAGAGGTTATAGCCTGTAGTCGCATGCTTCCTTGCTTTTGGGCCATGCTTCCTTGCTGTGGCAAAGGAGACTATCGAGGTAGAAGAACTGATGGAGGAAAACCATAATAACATATGGTTTATATATTATAAAAACATATGAGGATATATACACACATCTATATATAACTTCTGAGAAAAAGATTTCATGCAATGGCTCTTGCCTTTTGCTGTGCGTCCAACAGGAGGAATAGTTATGACCAAACACCAGGCACTTAGTAATTGGCTACTCAGTGAATGAAAGAATGGGAAATTTAGTTCCAGATACAGAAAGGGACAGAGAAGATGGCAAAATGAAAAGAAATTGTTCATATTCTTTTGATTTTAAAAAAAATCCCATTTTCAATGTGTTTTCTGAGCTTAGAAGACCAGATCGGGAAGGAGAAACATTTGCAATAATAGAGCTATTTAATGAACATGATATACTTTGTCTGTAAATTGCAATCACTTTTATTTAAATGTTTTATAAATGCACTTTAAAGTTTGATATGTTTTCAAGTGCTTTAAAATAGTTGAAACTTATTTTTGAAACGCTTTTCCCCATTATAAAATCTTTGCTGAAAATTTTTGTAACCCATCAGCAAGTTTAGAAAATAAACTAGTTTAATACCCAAAATGTTTTCAGATTGTGCTTTAAGATGTTTGCTTTAAAGTAGGGAGGGGGCTAATTTGGAAACAGTTGTGAAAACCAAATGTCTCTAAATGGAGTGTTTCAAAATTTAAAGATTTTTTCATAGTTAAAAAGAGGAAATAAGCCGGGCAGTGGTGGCACACGCCTTTAATCCCAGCACTCGGGAGGCAGAGGCAGGCGGATCTCTGTGAGTTCGAGACCAGCCTGATCTACAGAGCTAGTTCCAGGACAGGCTCCAAAGGCACAGAGAAACCCTATCTCGAAAAACCAAAAAAAAAAAAAAAAAAAAAGGAAATAAATGAAGTGTTTCCAATTAACATATAACACAGTACTTCTAAGTATTTTAAGAGATTAAAAATCTCCAGGGTACTTTCTCACAGTCTTGTACTTAATAGTGAAAACTTGAAAATGTTTCCCTCAATGGGAAAATATGTGTTGGAACATACTGACAATTTGGGAAAAAAATAAAAAAAAAATATTTATAATCACCTAGAAGGCAAACCTCTGGGCTGTCTGTAAGAATGTTCTAGACTGGGCTGACTGAGAAGGGAAGGTGCCATTCCACAGGCTAGGGCCCCAGACTAAGGAATAAGAAAGAACCTGGGCACCAGCACTCAACTGTCTGCTTCCCTACCGTATATGTTGTGTGAGACCTCATACCGCACCATCCTTCCCTGATAGGATGCGCTGTGTCTTCAAACTGTGGGACAAAATCAAACTCTTCCTTCCTTAAGTCCTTTTGTCAGAGGAAATGATGATGATTATACAAAATGTAAGGTATTTAAAATGGCAAAGAAAGCAGACTGTGGAATAGCAAGCAAACCTAAATCCTAGTTAATCCAGTCTTAGGATGAAAATCGTGTGCATCTTTGAGCACAGTCCTGAAAAAACAGGCTGGACCAATGTGCCCTCAAGAAACTGCCATGGCTAGTGAAAGAGCAAGCAAAGGAAATGTTTGAGAAACTAAAAGAAATTTATATTTTATTTGTATGTGTGTGTGAGTGTGTGTGTGTCTGTGTATCTATGTGTCTGTGTGTCTGTGCCAGAGGCCAGAAGACTGTGTCAGATCCTCTCAAGAGCTGGAGTTACATGTGGGTGTGAACCCCCAGGGATGGGTGCTGAGAACCAAAGTTCATCCCTCTGCAAAGGCATTCTTAACTGCTGAGCTATCTCTCCAGTCCCAAGTTTATTTTAATTATCTCCTTTTGCACTGTTTTAAGATTTCTTGAAATAAGGTGAGTTATCTATCAGGGTTTTAAGAAGTAAAACTACAAAAGAAATTCAAATAGTCTCTATATCAGATGTTTTGAGATGTTAAGATAAATTCAATTTCACCCTAACCTTTGGAGAGGTTTGAAGTAAAGCACTCTGAAATATTAAAGAATAACTGACCTACAATAAGATAAGCTATTTATCAACAGTACAAAATCCAGGAGTCATGGAGATAAAGAAACATCTAACGACCAGGGAGCTTTTCCCAGAAAACAACTGACGAGCACTGGAGGATCTCAGAGAGCTGGGTCAAGGAAACAGGTGGTTGTTGGGGTAACCTGGGAGCTTAAGACTCCCTTGTGGTTGGTGCCAAGAAGGCACAAAAATGAGCTTTTGGATAAAAGATGATTAAATGTATGTATATGTCTTACAGACCTTATTTTGGTGCAGCTTCCAAGCCTGTGGTCCTTTCATGTTGCCCCCCAGACTTTCTACTGATAAGACCACTCTGGTTTGTTTGCTAGGGAGAGGTTCAGTAACAAAGGCACTTTCTTATCAGGCAGGAGGACCTGAATTTAAGTACTCAGAATAGGCATAAAAGTTGATACAGTAGAATAAGGAGATGGGAAAAGGAGATGGAAGAATCCCCAGAAAATTGTGGATCAGCTGTCCTGGCATATGTAGCAGAAAAACAAAGTTTGGCCTTGTACCAGACCAGGTGAAATGCAAGCATCAACAGCTGAAATTGTCTTCTGACCTCCACATTCACACTGTGGTACATACACATTCTCATTCATACTCATGAGGAGGCAGGTGGCAGACAGTGAGGGAAGAAGATAGAAAGAGACAGAGGGGGGAAACAGAGACAGAGAGACTAGACAGGGAGACTAATCTGCCACCTTCACCCAAAGCTGTCTTTATAAAGGCAAAATGACATTTATGACTCACTGATCTAAGGAAGAGACTCTTCGATAATTTCCTCTTAGATTTGGCTCTCTTTGTCTACTAACCCTATCTCTCTTATGTTGACTGATTTTCCTTTTAACCCAGAAGAATAGATAAGTCAAAGATCTTCAGACAAGCACTCAAGCAGTGGTTGATTTGGAACTGGAAAGTTCATTCTCCTGTTTAAGATTTCAAGCAACTCCTTGAATCCTACTGTGGGATGGCAATACGTCCCGTGGCACCATTGCAATAACAATACTAGAAGGAGATTTTTATTTCGCCATGATATATCTTACAGGATGGAAGTTCTATTTTACTTTTCCATTATTGAAGTTTCTGCAGGATAGTCTCCAAAGATGTTAAAATTGATATATTCCTACTTTAATTGAAAATATACAATTTCAAAAATAATAAGATAAAGAAGCTGGTGTTCTAAAAAGATGTGGAAGATGGGTGTGTTTTGCTTTGATCAAAAACTACCAACTTCACAAAGAAAAGACAAGTGCCTGGCACATCACCAGCATCTGACTTGTTGGTTGTCTCTCCTTTATAAACTCACTTCTCTAATTGTGCTGATCTCCGAGGGAAATAAAACCCTCAATGTATGGAATTACTCCAACCTCATCATTGATATATGAGGATGGCAATCACAGTACTGAATGGTGAATAGAATTTATTTTAAGGACCATAATTTTGTTTCCTGCTGAGTTGAAATTGCAAGAAGTAGATTTGATCTTATACCTGAAATAGCCAGAGAGCAAGGGGGCAGAACAGGAAATAGGAGACAATGACTCTTCAAAACCTGCAGAAACAATGAAGAACAAGGGCATCTAAAAGACTGGGAATGAATGTGGTGAGCCCCAGGATTGTTCTGGAGAGAGTTCTTCTGAAAGAGTTTAGAGACTAATATATCTTACAAGCAACATACAAAAGTCCAATCTCAGATATTTCTCCTAAAAACTTAACCCGGAAAAGCTATATAATGTAAGAATACAAAAACATCTAGTACCCAACAAGATAAAGGTCACAAAAACTAGCATCTAGCAAACAATATTAAGAATGCCAAAAGAAAGATATTCAGCTATCATAAAGAGAAAAATACATCACACAAAGCTATCATAGTATTGATGTAGTTGTTAGAATTGTCCAATAGAAGCATTAATATAATTACCTTAACCTCGTCCCACATGTCCTGTAAAGCTGTATCTGAGATGAAGTATGCATTGAGGGGGATTGACAGCCAGCTAGCCTTTACTTAAGTAAACACTCTCACCCTGGAGACATAGCAGCAAAAATTATCAAGAATAACATACACAGAGACTAGACACCGAAAACTGAGAACCAATGAGTTATGAGGCAACTTTTGGGAAGTCCCTGAAATGGGGGCTATAAAGAAACTGAAAGAAAGAATGACAAAAATCTGTTCAAATTTCACTACAAATATATACACACACACAGTTTCAAGAAAATCAGTAAAAGGGCACATGAAAGATAGAAGGAAAATAGCAAATCACATCATTGTCAGATTACCCAAAATTAGTGAAATTGATACGACTACTAAAAGCAGGGAAAGGAAAGACATGTCAAGGCGTGTCACACAAGGGAATAATGATGAGAACAATGGGAAATTCCTTCTTGTAAAGACCACAGTCAAGAACATGGAAGGACATCTTCAAAGCCCTAAAAGAATTATCAACGGAAATTTTCCTCTGTATTGCAAATATGTGCTAAAAAAGAATATGAAATAAAAATATATTCATGTTCTTTTTAAAAAACTGAAAGAATTTATCACTGGCAGTTAGGCACTGCAATAAATTTCCAAGGGAAATTGTTCAGGCAGAAGAACACTAGTGGGTGAATATGACAATAAATAAAAACAAAGCGCATCAGGAATGGGGGTCGTATGGGGCAAATGTGTCACATTTTCTTTTATTTAAATAGCCTCATTTAACATATTATTTAACTAAGAGTAGTGCATGGAGAACTGTATAAGTACAATGTATGGTAGAAGTGGTGCAAAGGGCAGGGCAGGAGAAGTGAAGGTTGGCATCACAAAGGCTGTGTGAGGGCATGTGCACGTGTGAGTGTGGTACCCACAGAAGACAAAAGAAAGATCCCCAGTGCTGGAATTACAGGCAATCTGAGATGGTTAGTGAAGATCCTGAGAACCAAACTGGGGTCCCCTTCTGCCTGACATTTCTTCAGCCCCAAAATCTGAGTATTGTATTGAATGAGTGGAGCCTGTTGCAACCTCAGAAGCAAATACAATTATGACAAAGTATAGTAACAGATAGGAAGCCAAAAGAGGATATAAATCATAACCATAAAGCATGTGCAGTTAATTCATAGGAATGTTGGTAAGGGAGAAAAGGGCAGTATGAGATGAATAGAAGGTCAATAGTAAGCAAGAAATGTAAGTGACCTACCCTGTAAATTTACATGTCGACATTATAAAATTAGACAAAAAAGCAGAGATAAAGCCCTTTATTACCTACAGTAAAAATATAATCTTGCCAAATTTTTAAATACTTATATAAATGTATTAAAATAATAAGGTAAAAATCATACATAGTGCTAATCTCAGTTGAAAGAAGTGTGTGTGTGTGTGTGTGTGTGTGTGTGTGTGTGTAACAATCCACGCTGTTCTTGAACTCACTTTGTAGACTAGACTGGCCTCAAATGCACTGAGGTCGACCTACCTCTGCCTCCCAAGTGTTGGGATTAAAGGTATGTCACACTACCACCCCACTCAAAAGCCATTTCTTAAGAAGATATAGCAATCCTTTGTGTTTATGCACCTAATAAGAGAAACAAATACATTTATAAAACTGATAGAATTGCAAGGAGAAATAGAGCAATCCAGTAACACACTCAGATGGTTTAATTTTTTTCAATAATTAATAGAACAAGTATTCAGAAAGTCAGTATGGAATACAAAAGGGCTGAGGAATAATATCAACCTATTCTATCTAAATGGTGTTTCTCTGTATGGAGTATTCATTCTATTCAACATCCATAGAATCACTGAGAAAAGTCCTCTCATTTCCTCTTGATGTAGAAATATCCAATTTCTCTGGCACCATTTATTGAAAACACCATCATTTATACACTGAATTAAATTTTCACCATGCATCTACCACAGACCTAGAGGTAAATTTTAAAGTTATCAAAATTCTAGAACAAAACAGAGGCAATCCTTTGGAAACAAAAGTGCTTGTATTTGACATTAAAAATGACAACATAAAGATAATTCAAGGGGTTGGAGCGATGACTCCGTAGTTAAAAGCACTGGTTGCTCTTCCAGAGGACCGAGATTTATTTCCTAGCACCCACATGGTGGCTCACTATCTGAACTCTTATTTCAAGGGAGTGTGATACCGTGTTCTAGCCTCTGCAAACAGCAGGTAGACAAGAGGTACCTAGACAAACATGCAAGAAAAACACTTGCATACATTAAATTATTTTTTACAAACTGAACAACATTTAAATTAAAAGTTTAGTAGATATAAACTAGATCTTTATCAAAATTTAAAATTTCTGAATTTTAAAGGAAAACATAGGCTATAGACCGGGAGGAAATATTTATAAATTGTGCAAATGATAAAAAGTGACTCCAGAATATATTTGAAAAAAATCTCAAAACTCAGTGGATAAGAAAACAAAACACACTATGAAATTCTGCTACATAGTGAGTCTGAAGTAAACCTGCACTTCATGAATCCCTGTCTCAAAAAGAAGGGAGAGCTAAACAGGCACCTCAATTACTTGCCAAGCATTATATTCAATCTCCAATATCACATGCACTAGCACAGTATCACATGCCTGTAATCCCAACACAAAGAAGGTGGACATTCAAGAAGATAGAAGTTCAAGCTCATCCCTCAACATAGTGAGTGGAACGCCAACCTGAATGACATGTGAGTCTTTCACAATAAAGAAATGCATAGGTAAATAAATAACTCTGGGCATGTATTTTAGGAAAATATATGAATGCTAAATATGTACATGAAAAGATGTTAAGTACCATTGACATTAATGAAATGAAGGCTAAAATCACAGTAATATACCTTGGCACAGATAGTAGGAAGAGTAAAATTAAAAGACTGACTCAGATAGTATTCCTATTGTTGTGAAGAGACAACTGTTATAAAGGAAAACATTTAGTTGGGGTGGCTTACAGTTTCAGAGTTTCAATCCATTATCATCATGACTGGACATGGAGGCACACAAGCAGACATGGTGCTGGAGAAGGAGTTGAGAGTTCTACATCTCCATCCACAGACAACTGGAAGTGAACTGTCTACCACACCTACTCCATACCTACTCCAACAAAGCTGCACCTCCTAATAGTGCCACTTCCTTTGGGGACCATTGCCTTTCAAACAAACATATAACTAGTTAGACTGAAACGCTGTACAGCCATTTTAGGAGTCAGTTGAATAGTTTTGTTTTGCTTGTTTTTTGTTTGTTTGTTTTAATTTAGCACTTCCTTATAACAGAATCCAGATAACCCACCTCTGTTTTGTCTGAAAAGACAGAAATGTTTTTAGACATATAAAGACTCACTAATGGATGGTTATAGTGGCTTTATTTGTAGAATTTAAAACAAGTCAAATGTTCCCCAATACATAAAAGATGAACCATTATTGTATATCTACAGAATAAGATATTGCATAGCAATAAAGAGGAATGATCTCTAAATGTTTACAATACGATATTCACAGATATTGTGATACTTTGAATGTAATTGACCTTCATAAGTTCATAGAGAACAGCAATAATAGGTGTGGCTTTGTTAAAGTAGGTATGGCCTTGCTGGAGGAAGTGTGTCCTGAGGGAGGCAGGCTTTGAGGTCTCCTATGCTCAAGCTACACTCAATGTAGACACAGTTCACTTCCTGTTGCCTCTGGATCAGTATGTAGAATTCTCAGCTCCTTCTCCAGGACCATGTCTCCCTGCATTCCACTATGTCCAGCCATGATGATAGTGCACTAAACCTCTGAAACTGTAAACCAGCCCAATTAAATGTTTTACTTTTTAAGAGTTGTCATGGTAATGGTGTCTCTTCACAGCAATAGAAATCCTAACTAAGAGAGATGTCAAAACTAAATACTTTGAAGGAAAGAACCACCCCCCAAAAGCACATAATATGTTATTTCACTTTTATAAATTCTACAAAATATGCAGGAGATTAACAAGCAGAACAGTGACTTCTGGGAACAGGACCTAGGCAAAGAGGGAAGTAAACATATATGGCATACAGGCACACATGGAGGCCTTGTGTGTAATATATGTGCTCATTGTCTTGATTATGGTTACAATTCTGCAGCTGTACAAAGCCGTTCTCTTTAAATGCACATACATTTACTGTATGTCAATTATACTTTGAAATATTTACTAAAGCAAAGCAAAACAAAATCACTACTACAACAAAAACAAGCAACGGTAATTGCAAAGAACTAGGAGGTTTGAAAGGAGACCAACAAACTCCTAGGGTATAAAGAAGTCAGGACCATCAGGTATTTAGAGGTCAGCACAATATTGTCCATGTTTTTATACTTTCTGTTTGGAATGGATAGTTTCTGGAGGTGATTTTAAAATAATTTCAAAAGCTGAAAAATAACATCTAACAAGCTGTGCCCCAGTGATAATATTAACTAGCTGCCCTTGTAGCACTCCAAAATTTCAGTTTACTTAAAAAAAAAAAAACACAAAAAAACAAACAAACAAACAAAAAAAAACAGAAAACTCACTGGAATGAGTGAGATATTGAGATGTTTGGCATCCAAAGTAGAAGCAGTTGGTTTTGGCTTCAGACACAGCTAGGTTCAGTTGTCATCTAGTCAGATATTCAGTTTCTTTCAGTCTTTGTCTGCTTCCTCTATATTTTTGCACTCCCATTCTCCTGGTTACCCAGTCATGACAAGTCAGCTGTCACCTTAGTATCCTTCCTTCCCTAAGTTCAGTGAGAAGATGGAGCCTGTTGTTCAGTTGATTCCAATAAAGGTCTACTAGACTACCTTTGGTCACACACTCACCCATTAGCCAATCCTTATGGGTCAAGGAATGTGATATTCTGAAGTTTAGTTAGACTATATCCCATGTGTACTCTGTGCATGGAGTTGAAATGGAATTCCACCTAGTGTGCAGAGGGAACTGATCAACCCTGGTGAATGTCTCTAGAAGTGTTGGATAGCTTTCCTGAGATAAAACTGTCTGTCTTGGTAGAAAGCTCATGAAAACACAGAATATTTACAAGGAAGAGAAAAAAATACACTGTTCTAAGAGGAAGTGTAACACTCCACCATTCAGGCAAGTTCCTTAAGCTCAAGAATAAACAATTCAAAATAGTCACAGGAAGTCCTTGAAACCAACTAGATGTACTAGTCCCCCACCTGCTGTCAGGGTTTCTGTCCTGCCCAGTTCCCACCAACATTAAGTCCCAAAGAAATCACACAGTGGTCTACATTGACTATAAACTGCTTGGCCCATTAGCTCAGGCTTCTTATTAACTCTTATAACTTATATTAGCCATTATTCTTGTCTACGCTAGCCAGGTGGCTCAGTACCTTATTCAGCAAGGAAGTCACATCTTACTTCTTCTGTAACTGTGTTGCAATAGGAGCGGCGGTGCTGCATCCCCGGCACCCGGCCACCTGCATGGCTAGGTTATGCCCTGAAATAATTACATGGAAACTGTATTGTTTTAAACACTGCCTGGTCCATTAGTTCCAGCCTCTTATTGGCTAGCTCTTACACATTGATCTAACCCATTTCTAATAATCTGTGTAGCCCATGAGGTGGCTTACCAGGGAAGATCTTAACCTGCATCTGTCTTGAGTGGGAGAATCATGGCGACTGCCTAACTCAGCTTCTTTCTCCCAGCATTCTGTTCTGTTTACTCCACCTACCTAATTTTCTGTCCTATCAGGGCCAAGCAGTTTTTTTTTTATTAATTAACCAATAAAAGCAACAGATAAATACAAGATGCACCTCCATCATAACTGGGTCATGACTGCGGACCAAGCTTTCCTCTTCCCAGAATTCTCCTGTTCTTGTTGCCCTGCCTCTACTTCCTGCCTGATTCTCCTGCCTATACTTTCTACCTGGCTGCTGGTCAGTGAGTGTTTTATTAAAATACAATTGAAAAGGTAAAAACCATTGTCCCACAACACCCACCCTCCAAGCATATGGAAGAATCAAAGATTGCAGAGAGTCACTCTCTAATAAATCAAACTGCCTATGAAATTCTCAGACCAGTCAAGCTGCCTAGATGAGCCTCAAACCAGCCAAGCAGCTTGGAAGAAACAGAGGTCAGTCAAGCTGCCTAGAAGAAGCAGAAACCAACTGAACTTCCCAGAAGAAACTCAGGCTAAATGAAATATCTGCAAAGGACACCCTCTAACATGTAGAGCTGCCTACAGGCTGTGCAATGAGCTCCAGGTTCTGAGATTTCATCAGCTGTCAGCCATGCTGGGGTAAGCTTCAGTGATGCAGTCATCTTTGAGATGTTTCTGCTCCTCTAAGTAGCCTCACTTATATTCCTATATGTAACTTCAATAAAATTTAATGGTTCGCTTACTTGGAGTTTGGTGGTGTGTGTATATTGGCTTTTCATTGATTCCCTATCTGGACTGAATAGATATTTGTTCAAACCTCCTCAGAATTCATGTCATACATCAAGAAGAAAGAAAGTTGGCTTCTGGAAAGATGCCATGGTCTGAACACTTGTTTCCCCTCAACTTCACATGGTATTGAAGGTAGGGACTTGGAAAGATGATTAGGTCACAAAGACAAAACTTTTGAAATGAGTGTTCTCACACAGAGAGCCTGCCAGTCTCCTCCACCGTATGAAGACACAGTGAGATGCTGCCTGTGCACTCTAACGTGAGGCCCATGCTGGACAATGGATCTTCCAGTGACTGAATCTTAGAGCCCCAGTCTCACACTGATAGATAAGTTTTGCTTGCTCATTTTGGCTTATGGTATTTTGTTATAGCATCCAAAATGGACTAAGAAAGGAAAATGTGGGAAATTCCACTCTCAAGATCAAGTTGATTTTATAGCATATGATAGATACATGATCAGGAAAACCACATCCACAGCATTTCCGCCAGACTGAGCAGAGGCTCATGGTATCCTGTCATGTGATAAAAGCAAGTAAAGCAGGAAGAGCTCATCTGCTTCTCTCCAGTTCTTCATCAAAGCGGAGCAGACCACACAACCTCTGAATCAAGTGGAGAGAGAAGGATGGAGAACTGAAAGGGACCCTGGAAAGAGTCCTGTGCATCTCAGGAAACAGAAACAACAGAGTGGAAACCCTCTTCCAGGGACTTACTTACCTTCAGAATATATAATTTATACAAATTTAAGGAAGACAGAAAGGAAGGAAGAAAGGGAGGAATGTGAAAGAATGGTAGGGAAAGAGGAAGGGAGGGAGGAACTGAGGGAGGGAGGGAGGGAGGGAGAGAGGGAGGGAGGGAGGAACCGAGGGAGGAACCGAGGGAGGAACCGAGGGAGGAAGAGGCAGATTCTTGGCAGGTAATGGCTTCACTGTGGCTTTCCCTTGCTTTCACCCTGCAGACTGGATGAGCAATGGGCTGGTTTTTGATTGGCAGCATCTTATCTTTCTTGACTGTAAAACTGTGGCTCACCTCATGGGAGGTAGTCTTCTTTTTTTTTATTGATTTTTACTGAGCTCTACATATTTCTCTGCTCCCCTTCCTACCTCTGCCCTCCCTTTCAAACCTCTCCAAAGGTCCTCATGCTCTCAATTTCCTAAGGAGATCTTGTCTTTTTCTACCTTTCGTGTAGATTAGATCTATGTATGTCCCTCCTAGGGTTCTGATTGTTGTCTAGGTTCTCTGGGATTGTGATCTGTGGGCTGGTTTTCTTTGTTTTAGGTTTAAAAACCACTTATGAGTGATTACTTGTGATAACTGTCTTTCTGGGCCTAGGTTACCTCAGTAGTCTTCTATGTAATGATATACAATTGACAGAGTCTTGCATCTCACCCTCACCCCAGGTGAGAGAAAGTGAGGTCACCAAGCCCTGGGTAGAGGTGGTCCCAAAAGACATGACTTGGTCAGTATGTGGTATGATGGTGTGAAGAGGATTTCTTCCTGCTGGAAGTCTCCGGGCACAAGGTTTGAAGTCATAACACAACCAAGCTGTCGGCCAGCGCAGGTGGGTTTTCACAACAACCTCACAAGAGCGAAGCCAAGAAAGCCCTTTCCCCATGATTCTTTTCAACCAACACCACCCACAAACAATTAATTAAAATGTCATCAAATATCACTAAAATCCCACAGTTTCTAAGCCAAAAACATACAAATCATGCTATAATTTCTTGAAATACATTTCACTTTTTCTCACCTTCAATAAAACAGACATATGTTTTTTTAAAGACTAGGAATGTCAGCCAACTGCCTGAAACTCAACGGCAAATGAATCTTCAGTAAAGTGAAGGTTGAGGATAGCCCTTCAAAAGGAGATGAATGCAATATAACATTTATTAATGTTGCTCTTAGAAGAACAATGAGTTAGACAACAGCAGGGAAGCTCGATGGCTGTAGATCTTTCTCTGCCCTGATGAAATGCAGCCTTTCTTAGAACGGATGTGCTTACTCGCAAAGTCACAGCTTCTCGACTGTTTTCCTCTTCTCTGAGAGCTCTGGCTGCCTTAATGTGCTTTAAATGTGTTATAAAAACATAATGATAAACATACATTTATTCAATGAGACTCCAACATAGGCTATAAAGCCCACATCTTAGAAAATTGATTTATGAAATTTATGGCATTTCTTAACCCCATCCCTTCCATTAATCGTTGCCCCCACGATATTGGTTAGAATTTAGTGTTTCTCTCTCCTGCCTTCGTCTCTGAAGTGGTTCCTCATGCTGTCTCTTCCTTTCCTCTCCAAGGCTCAGGCTCTTCTGCCCTACCTTAATTTGCCTCATTTTTCCACTACTCCTCCTCAGTCTGCCAAAGACTTGCAAGTTAAGAGAAGATTTCCAGAAGGTGCACAATGAGACCTCAGGACTGTGAACTGGGGAAATGGCACAAGTTGACCTTATTAACCAAGGGTCAGTGTCCTAGAGTTCTAGGCCAAATCTGGCCCTCACGTTTTGTTTTCATAAGTAAAATTTCATTGGAATAAGGGCATATTTGTGTGTTTAGGTATTGTCTAAAGTTTCTCTTATGTAACAGATTTACTCACAAGGGAGGTGGAGTTTGTTCTCCTGACTTTCACTGCTCAAGCTTCCCTTTATGATTGTAGGGTCTGTGGCAGTCACTACTCTGAGGACTGAGAGTAGTTTTCCCACCCTGCAAGGAGCTACCACAGTTTATGATTCCCAACCAATATCAACTGAGAATAATTGAGGGTAAGCAATTTATATGTGAGCTCATCGCATGCAGCCCTGGAGAACAGTAAATGAAGGAAGTCATTGCAATGTGGATAATCAAGTCAGTTACCAGGATGGGTACCATCCATGACTCTGATGAGTCTCTGGAATACACACTGAACACGTGTTTCTCAGTAATCCCACCAAGAGGAATTAAAGGTCTCAAAGTTCTCCCCATCAAAACAAATCAGGCACGAGCTGAGGGACTGTCTCTAGGGTTGTTATTATTTTGTTCTCCTAGCCCACTAGACAGACAGACATACATATATACATACATACATACATACATACATACATACATACATATCCTGTAGCCAAGACTGAGCCCTGAGTAGAATGATAGAGATGAAAATCACAAGTCAAGCCAAAAGAAGTCAAATGTGAAAACTTGAATTCAGATCCCCAATAACATATAAAAAACCAGGTGTAGCAGTGCACATCTTTGATTCCCACAGCTAGGGAAGCAAAGACAAACTCCTTGCCATGGCTCACTAAAGTACCAATTTAGGGAACTTGTAAGCACCAGATTCAGCAAGAGAACTTATCTCACATAACAAGGCAGAGAAGTAAAAGAGGAAGGCATCCAATGTAGATACCTAGCCTCTACACAACTCACACATACAAACACACAGCAAGGAAGAAAGGGAGTTAAGAAGTAGGAGGAACAAGCCAGAGCATAGTGATATGGTAAAAAAGGCAAGACACAGGACACTGACACCATTAGATACTAGTGTTAACTAAACGATCCCAGTGGAGGGCAGCCTTAGGATTGGAGTTGGGGGAAATTAGATCTTATGTAGAAACTGAACCATGCTGTCTAGGGTTCCCCCCTGTGACTGAAAACAATCTCCTTCATTGACTCAAAGTGTTTGAATTGGGAACAGAGAATATTTATTCTTCCAATGGCACTGCTCCGGGATGTACGAAATAAACATGCCTCTCAACCTATAAGATGTTGGTACTGTTACTGGGCTGTCAATCAAGCTCTGTTTTCATTGAATTTTTCCTGGAAGAACTCACTCTCCTTAGTGTGCACTTCAGACACATTACTTCTCTTTATTTGGACTGCATAGCAAAATGTCCTTGTAGGAGCAAATCACATTTTTAATATTTTCCTTTGCCCTCATGACATGCTAAGCTAGTTTGGTCTGAATTTTATAATCCATCAAGTGCAAAACAAGATTTTTTTTAATATTGAACCACTGCAAATTTGCTCATCTTGTTGCCTTTTGTTCATGGACCAATTCAATCAACAACTGGCTCTTGAACATGTAGCGTGTCATTTGTTAAAGGCTAGATGGGAGTGTTCAAAAGTTAATAAGCCAGAGTGCCTGCCTTTGGGGAGTTTAAAGTATAATTGTGTTGCCAAGAGTAATCATTAATTTATGTCTGCCCAGCATCGTTCCTATTCCCCTCAGAAAGATTATATATTCACTATACAAACGGATGGCTTTTCTAATGACATTCTTATTCAAGTACGTCATGCACTTTGTGCATAGCCGCCTTCATTGCATGCTCATCCTCTCCTCATGACCTCCCAGCTTTCTAAATAGTCCCCTTTTATTTTTCACTGTGTGTGTGCGTATAAAATCTAGGTAAAACGTGTGAGAGAACACATGATATTTGTCTGACTTTGGCATAATTTGCTTAGTAGTATGACCTCGAGTTCTATTCATTTTCCTATAAATGTCATAACTCTGTTCTCCGACTTGAGTAAAAACTACGTTGCATATGCACACCACTTTTTATTTATCTGTTCATCTACTCATGGACACCCAGGCTGACTCCGTAGCTTGGCTACTGTGAAAAGTGTGGCAGTCCATGATGTGCAGGTGTCTCTCTGTTGTGCAGACTTTGAGTCCTTTGGGCATGTGCCCAGGTGTGGCATTACTGGATCCCATTATAGGTATATTTTCAGGGACTTTTTGCAGTTGTTTTATTTTTTATTTTTTTGATTTTATAAACAACCCAGTTCACAATGGCTCCAAAGTCTCCCTAGGAAAAAAGCTAACCAATGTTGCAAAAGACCAAACACTGAAGGAGGAAGCTGAAACGGATATGAGAAACAGAAAGAGGTTCCATGCTCATGGATTGGCAGAACTGATAGTGTGGAAATGGACATCCCAGCAAAAGTAGCCTATAGGTTGAATACAATCCCCATTAAAACTCCAATGGCAATACTTACAGAAAATCAAAACCTAAGCCTCTTACCACGTTTAGTAATGAACACTGATAGTTCCTTATCTTGTGGGGAGAGGGGATGCTTGTCTATCTGTGGGTATGTGGAAGTTAAAGGCTGATGTTTGCTGTACCCATATTTTATGAGGGTGTTGGGGGATCTGAACTTGGGCTCATACTTGCCCCATGAACGCTTTTACCAGATGGCCCATCTCTCCTGCCTGTAATCTTTTTAAGGGAACTCTGTCCTCTCCTCCTTGGTAAGCTCTGAGGTATCCTCCAGAGAAGACCACTTGAATACAGGTTTTGTTCAAGCCAACAGGACATCTTTGTTAGCTGACCAGTGACTATATTGAGTGTTTTGGATCTGAGTGCATTCCTAAGCCTTTCTCAGGTTGAGATTTCAAGCACACATGCACCAATAAAACCCCCACATCTTGCCTCGACACACCTCAGTTGCCAAGAACAGTAGAACTACAGAAGCCAAAAAAAAAAAAAGAAGAAAAAAGAAAAAAAGAAACACAGGCTTTGTATATTTAGGGAATTTTCACAGAACTGTGGCCTTTGATGGGTTGGGTTTTTGCTCTCATTTTGGTAGGTGTTGCTAGGTTCCAAGGCCTGAATGGCATTTCCATCATGGCATCAGTTGTACTAAGGTCTGGAGCCTCTTATAAGCAAATATGGCCACCGTCACATTTCCACCAGTGAGACATGAAGCCCACACTACTCAACCAGCTCCCCAAGTCTTCTGACACAGTGATTGTTAGAGAGATAAATAATTAAGTTCATCCATGGTCAAGACTAGACGGCAGGACTTACATTAACCTAAAAGGAAGTTCTGCTTTTAGAGCAGTTCAGGCTAAAGATGCTGCAGCCGTCTTCCTTCCAGGAAAGGGAAATCTGAAAATGCAGCCCCAACAGGAACACAGGGTAGAAGTATGAAGAGAGGCAAATGGAATCAGGAGGACATCATTTTCTGCCCTGGACCAAACTCAACCTTCTGTAGACATTTGGCGATAGGTCTTCTATCCGTTACTTTTCTAGTTGCTGTAAACTAACACCTGAGCAAAGCAACTTACAGAGGATATGTTTGGGTGCAGGGTTGGAAGAGGGTCATGGTAAGGAATATGTAGTATCAGACAGACATGGCAGTAGGATAATATAGTATATCTCAGTGAACCAGAAAGTAGAAAGGGGTCAGGTCAAAACTGGGCTGGACATCATGAATAAGCACACTCCATAGGTTTGCTCCTTCTATACGGGCCCTACTTCCAGAAAGTTCTACAAGCTACCACAAGAGCACAACCAGTTGAGGAACCAAATATTCAAACTCATGTGGCCATAGGAAACAATTAACATCCAAATGATAACATGCCCCCATTAAATTCCCTCATGACTTGTAGTGACTACATTTTCTGACAAACAGATAGAGGCTTAGCCAAGAACTCTGTTCTTCTGTGTCTATAATTCCTTTTTAAGCTTTCTCATGTTTTATGTGGATTTAGCTGGCACACATTGGGCACCAATCTGTTGGGGAGGCTGCTTATTCATTTCCTGACCATCCTGACTCGAAATAATCACACAGAAACTATATTATTTGGCCAGTAATTTAAGCATATTTCTGGCTTACTCATATATTTTAAATTAACCCATTTCTATTAATCCATGTATCGCCATATGACTGTGGCTTACTGACAAGATTCAGGCCTGTCTGTCCCCGGTGGTGGCTACATGGCTTCTCCTTGACTCTGCCTTCTTTCTCCCAGTACTCAGTTTAATTTTCCCCACCTAGCTTCATTCTGTCTTGTCACAGGCCAAAGAAGCTTCTTTATTCATTAACCAATAAAGGCAACACATATACAGAACTTCCCACACCACCCAGGTAAAATAATATTGTTTTTATACTAAAGGAAATTTCAGGGCTCACCAATCCCAAGACATAATGATGTCATGATGCCAGTAGTTTAAATGTATTCTTATGATATCATAGAAACATGGATTGTAGGATCCTAGGGGTATGATCCTTGATCTTGGTCTAGTCTAATGAGACCTCATTTTTCCTCAGTTCTTGATTCTTTATCAAATGGAAGGCATTCAGATAAGCACCAGGATGGGGAAGTTTTTAAAAATCAACTCATAAAAATAATTGAACTACTTGAGATGCTTATGTAGGGAAGAAAAACAGGCAGGGTAGGTGTCGTTTCAAGCTAGGTTGAACAATCTTTAATTGTCTAAACATTTGGGACATTTTGAAGACCACCAAATCAATAAGGCCAGCTTTGGGCATTATTGGGAATGTGTTTTAAGCCAGCCTTCAGATGTTGACTTTGGCTAAAGCATTTAACATCTGACAAGTTGCTTTGCTGGCCTGTGAAAGTCAGCCTAAGAGAAGAATTCATCAATGCTGCTTGAAAGTTAATTCTGTTACAGGCAATAGTGGAGCTCGAGTTGCTATCCATTCATCCAGGGATGCCTGGGCTCATTCATCACTAAAGGTGACTGGTATAGAAGAAGTTCTCATGCTGGCACAGTCTGATTCCTTAACAAACTGATACTTAAAGTAGATTTGGGGATGTAACACCCGAGGCCCGATCAATGTGTTCACAGCCAGACCCAGAGGTCTTCAATCTTGGGTAACTAAACAGCACAGTTAAGCATTCAGGGATCTATTTAACAAACAGTTTTGGAGTGTCTGGTGATTTCAGGACACTGCATGTAAACTTGAGGTGCTGAGTATAGAATTCAGCAGGATACAACCTCTACCTTTGAGAACTCATCAGTTAGTTCAAGTGAAATGACATGCATCCAACAAAGCATGTCATAGTGTAGTAGGAGCTGAGGGCCTCTTCCTGCCACCTGGCTCCTGGCAGCCAGCTAGCTTATGCCCCTAAATAACAACACACAAATTATATTCATTTAAACACTTCCTGGCCCATTATATCTAGCCTCTTCTCAGCTAACTCTCGCACCTGGACTAGCCCATTTCTAATAATGTGTGTAGCACCCCAAGGTGCGCTTACCAGGAAGATTCTAGCCTATGTCCATCCTGGGTCAGAGCTTCATTGCGTCTGCCCGGGAAAGGGGAGCTATCGAGTTTGAGCTTACTTCCTCTTCCTCCCAGAATTCTGTTGTTTACTCCATCCACCTATGTTTTAACCTATGAGGCCAAGCAGTTTCTTTATTAATTAACCAATGACCTTCCTCCATCATCATAGGACATTCCTAGGCAACATAAATGGCTCCATTCCACTTCCCAATAACACCAAAACCATAGTGATATTTACCTTTGAGCCAGTGCAGCCTCTATACTCTCAAGACAACTCTGCAGTTAGCTATTGTGTGTGTGTGTGTGCGCACGCATGTATCTATTTTATTGTGGGTATGCATGCTTGTATTTGTATGTATGCATGGAAGATAGAGGAAAACCTTGGGTTTTGTCCTCAGGTATTGTCTGTCTTTCTAATACAAAGTCTTTCACTGGCCTGGAACTCACCAAGTAACTGAGCTGACTGGCCAGCAAGTCCAGTGATATTCCTGTTTCAGCTTCCCTCATGCTTGTATTGGAAGCAAGTGCCACCACTACATCCAACTCTTTTTCATGAGCATACTAGCGATTAAATTAAGGCCCACAGCATTTTACTGATGGACCTATCATTCCAGCTCCAGCAGGCAACTATTCTTAGCCAATCATGTTTCATTCCTGAAATGAAACCTAACTGTCGCCCCTGAGTTGGGGTTTAGGAAGGAAAAAAAAAATGACCTCCACTACAGAAACAAGACAAAGTATTTGAATTGCTACATGAAGAGTAGCTAGAAATCTGAAGAACATTCTGTAGATGAGAGCAATGGTGTGATCTAGGACTGGGAGAAGCAAGGAGGCACGTAGTCTACCTGAGGCCTGCAGAGGAGAGGTAAGAGTGCAAGGAGATGGTCAGAGCCTTGCAAATGGTAAGGCAAGTGGAGGTTATTTCCAGGGTACGTGGGGATGTCAACAATACTGTGCCAGTGAGGGTACATGTTTTAGAAAAGCATTAGGTGGACTCTTTAGTAAGCAGGAGAAAAGCTAAAAGTAAATGAAAATCCTAAGGTGAGTTAAATCATAAAGATCTACAAGGAAGAAGTTGGAAGGTGTGACAATGAAGGGTGTCATACACACCAAGGGTGTCAGAACACAGTCAAAAGATTGATGTATTACAGTGAACAGTGCCTTAGGGAACTGAGAGAGAGGCTCCAGGTTAAAAAAAAAAAAAAAAAAAAAGAGGGCCTTTTACCTCAGGTTCATTTTTTTTACTAGCTTGTTCTGAGACATGATTCTGAGCCTCCTATGACAAACATTTACATTCAATTCATAAGACATGTTTATTCTTGTTGGATGTCAGCTCTAAGCAATAGAACCCAATCTGGTCAGTGTACCCTGAATCTATCTGGAGACAGCCTTGCTTCCATGCTTTCCCAGATATAAGTTATAGTAGATGCCAGTCATTGTGTTTAAATTGGTTGGTCCTGAGAATGTTTGGGAAAGGGCTGCTCTGTTAATATTTAGCATGCTCTTACATTTATTTACATATTTTTACATATTTCTTCTGATCATATTTTTCTGAACATGTTTTTAAGAACTCAACCTTCCTTGGGTCACAGCTTTCTTTGTTACATTTATGTGTAAAAGTACACCAAAAACTGACCTAAGATTGTCTACAGCAATAGACTATAGCGTGATCCATTCTTTCAGATCCCAGGTGCAGCACACAAGACCTCTACAAGACGGCTGAAAAGTTGACAAAGAGCTAGAGATAATTTTCAGTCAAATAGGATTATTTATAGCAAACTTCTCTAACTGCCTTGGTACTGACATTACATAAGGTCAACAAGATCAGCTACTGTCTAAGCCCAGAGACCTCAGAGTGGAAGAAGCTAATGGGGGAACACAGCTGGGAAGTGAATATAAACCTACAACCTTAGCCCAATCCCAGCTGGACTTCCAGGTCCACACAAAAAGCATCATTCAATCACATGCTCCAAATATATTTGGGGTGTTTCCTGAGTCAGATATTGACTTGATGGTAGGGATCCAGAGGAGAATGAAAGCTTAAGGAGTCATAATCTGTAGGGAGAAGTGTAGATGCACTTTAAAATGTTAGCAAAGCACGAACAAAACATTTTTACAAGATGTTTGATAAGGCAGAAAAGGCTACGGCAGCTTAAGAGACTTGTTTTTTCAGTTCTAGGGATTGAACGTGAAGCTTCACATGTGCTAGATAAATGTTCTATTACCAAGCTACGTTTGCAGCCCAGAGACTCCAAAGGGATTTGACCTTGAAGGGCCCTGGTGAATGGCTGGGTGGGTGGGTGGATAGATGGATGGATGAATATGGATTAGTGATTAATGTACAGGATCAGGACTAGGTGGAGCATTCATTTATTAATAGCTGTGATATGGTATATTTCAACATATTGTAATAATCTTTTGCCTCTCCCCTCTAGCTAAAATAGAACCTGGTCAAGTCTCTCTATTCTCTCTACTTTCTATACCCCATGAAAAGGACATTTTCGGACGCACGGACGGCGGCGGGCGGAAACCGACGCACGGCCGGCGGCGGGCGGAAACCGACGCACGGACGGCGGCGGGCGGAAACCGACGCACGGACGGCGGCGGGCGGAAACCGACGCACGGACGGCGGCGGGCGGAAACCGACGCACGG
>NW_026067943.1:1801705-1820622 GCF_014885135.2 Alexandromys fortis
AAAAAAAAAAAAAAAAAAAAAAAAAAAAAAAAAAAAAAAAAAAAAAAAAAAAAAAAAAAAAAAAAAAAAAAAAAAAAAGGACATTTTCACGGCCACAAATCTTTTCAATCTTTGAGAGATTTAAAAAAAGATTAAGAACCAAGCGCATAATGGTTCTTATAAAGAAATGATGACAATAAGCAAAACCATTCCTACACACACCCTTTCCCTATGAGGTGCAAGTAGAAAATAAATATTTAGAATGAGGTATTTTTCCTAGGTACGAGAGTCTCAATATGTTACTGTACCAAAGATGGGAATCCTGAGAGACCATGACACTCTCCCAAGTTATGTAAAAGATCCATGTTGAAGGCAGAATCCTGGAATGAACTATAACATGGAGTGCAAACAAGAGTCTTCCAAATATTTCATGGGCTGTCTTGTGTTTCCAAGCTTCCTTTGAACTTGGATTTTAAATCCATGTGATTACCTCGTAGGAATGAACTGTAAATGGGCATGGCACATGACCCTTCTGTACAGATGCATGTGAGAGCTATTCTGTCTTCTCTGGCAATCTTCCTTCCCAAATGATTAGAAATCTAATTCTGGGTACAATAATTGACACAAAGGGAAATGTTACCAGAGTGAGAGACTCACCTTTGATGTATTACAGCACTCAAATGTCAAGGCTTGCTATTGTGGCAGAGCCTACAATTATTCTGACCAATGCCTAATACCATTTTGCTCCCAGATTACATAGATCACAGAAATCACTTCAAATATGCTATCTATATGAAATGTAGCTTTGAGAGGCTCCATACTCATTCTCTTACTGTTTCACCTTCCCATTTAATTCTACCATTTCCTGCTACTGTTTTATTAGTCCCTCTCTCGCTCTTGGTCTTGCTCCCACTCCCTCTTCCACTTCCCGCTTTTCCCATTTCCTTCCTCACACATACATACAAACACACACATACATATATACATAGACACCAACATAGATTCATACACACACACACACACACACACACACCTTTCTGATCTATTTGAAAGCAAGATAGTAACATCTGTATTTATCCAAACTAGCCACTGGATGATTATCATACAGACACAGTATTAAACTACTGAATGCTATGTTTTAAGGGTGGTTTTCCAGAGAAACAGAATATTGTAACAGCAATAAGAGGCACAAATGATATCACATCTGTGCATAGATAGGGACCTGGAATAAAGTTTAACATCTTATGTTTAAGAGAGTTCACTTAATTTCAAAGAATACCTACAGAGGAGGCTCATAGGATGCATCACTTTTATTTCTATAGCATTTGGAGTAAATTTTAACTACTTTCTCCCTCTTTTCTATTAAAGGGGATACAGCAAACTGACAAAAGTAATTTTTTCAATCCTCTATCCTAAATATTAAGGAAAGTTATGAAGATAAAATAAAAATAGAGAGAATGAGAAAAGTTTTTTAGGCTATTATATGGTTACAATTCATCAATACTGTTCCATAAAATTTTTATGTGACAGCTTAAGACATATTTTTTAAACTGCTCCTCCTATGGTTTGCTAATCAGGGTGCACATAGAGTTGTAGCAACTACTGTACCTGAACCTTGATGGAAAACAAACAGAAGGTAGGCTCAAGGGATGAGACCACACAATAAAGAAAACATGTTTGCTTTTATGCAATATCATTACCCACTGAACCATTTAAAGGTCTATTTAAAAAAAAAAAAACAGCCAAGTCTCTATTAGCCTGACACTAAATATTATTTTTTTAAATCATAGTTACTGCTCTATTTTTATTGATCTATCCATCTGTCCATTCATTATATTCATAAATCCATCCATTATTTATCCATCCATGAAGCCTTCCATACTTTCCATTCATCTGTCCACTAATCGACCCACCCATTCATCTTACATTCTTCCAACCATCCATTCATCATCTATCCATTCATCCGTCTATATTGTCACACATCCACTCATCTACCCATATAAGCCAACCATCCTTCCCTATCCATTCATTCACCCACCCATTTATATCCCCATTCATCCATGCATATATCTCCCTTCTTACCATCTATCTACTCATTCATTCATCCATCTATTTATATCACACATACATACAAACATATATCTTATCATCCTTCTCATTGTCTATTCATTCATCTATCCATCCTTATCCATCCACCATTCATATTTCTATACATCTACTAATATATACTCATTGCATTTATTAAATGTTCAATTAGTCTGTGAACTAAAAAACCATTACCCTTAAAAGGCTTGATAAAGTACATAAACCTAAAACAGAGAGGTATGATACAGAATAGAAAATATGGTGTGCACTTAGAAGAGAGAATCCCTCAAATGAAGAAGGAGGTTCTGACTGTGGAGAAGATGAGAAGTGCTAAAGGAGGGTCAGGAACACCAGTGGACAAAGCACAAGTTAATAAATACCCACCCATCCCCAAGCAGGTTAGCTGAGAGTGATACGCACAAGTGCTGCAGACACTCCCGGAAACTCAGGCTCTGAGCTGCAGCAAATGTCTTAGTATTTTCTTCTTTGGAAGTGCGGATCAAGGTAGCAGATACGCTTGGCACTTTTGTTTCCTTAACAGTGTTAAGCACAACGTTCCACAAAGCCTTTTCAAGTGGGGACTGCAATCAAAATGTCATCAGCTTACCTCCTCCCATTCTTCCAATCTCTCAGGAAAAATCAGTTGTTTTTTTTTTTTAAAGAGCAGAACATTTTGATATTATTTATATGCCACTGTCCAAAAAGGTGCTAGCTGGCTAATGTCAGTGTTCAGAGTCATTCCACTGCTTCATTGTGCATGTTGTTCTTTGGGGGCGGGGCGGGGAGGAGTTTGTTAGTTATGGTGGTGTTCTTTAATGCAAAATTTTACTTTTCTACTTTTCTTTTTTTAAGTGTTTTAAATTTATTATTAGAGAACTTCACATATATATGCAATGTAATATGATTACATGCCCGCATTTCTCCTTAACTCTTCCTGAACTTCCCCCAATATGTCCTGCTCCTAATTTCCCAACTTATAGATATTCCTGAAGCAAATCAGCACATGTGCCGGGTTTTCAGCTGGAGCATAAACAAGCTACCAGTGGCCTCATCCCCCAAAGAAAATGACCCCCCCTTCCCTCAACAGACAACTACCAATAGCTCCTCAACTAAGGGTGGCCTGGGGAGCTCCCGGGATTCCCACTGGGATTGTGACTGGCCTGGTCTTATGCAGGTCTTGCACAGGTAGCCTCAGCTACCAGAGCTGACCTGGGTGTGGGGGGGGTTGTATTTTTCTGCTTTTCTAAAGACACCCAAGGCTTTTTCCTGACTACCCTACCCCACCAGCATTCAGGTCTGCGTATCTACTTCTAGGATATCTGTTTCAGAGAGCCCCAAGTTCTCCATGAGTCACCCAACTCTCTCCTATTTTCCACTTCTCCCTTCTGAACTCCACAGAGCCCGTGCCCTGGGAATTATGTTTTCCCATCATCCGCAGCACTGTTTAATCAAGGCCGCTAATCAACTGTGAAGTTCATCGCGGATGTCAGCAGAGTTTCCTGTGTGGTGATTGATGCATTGAACAGTGTGGTCTTAATGCCTTTGTTCAAAATTAGATGACAACAGAATCTAGATTAATACCATGTGAGGTTTTTTTTTTTTTTTTTTTTTTTTTTTTTAAATCCAGGCGAGGGCTGCTTGTGGGAGCAGTCCTCTCCTGGGACTGTATCACAGAGGCAGTGTTCTGGTGATTTAAAACACAGCCTGGATGGCTTTGATTCTAATAACCACAGGCTTTTGCAGTCACCAGAAAGTCCATACAAAATGAAGAATTCTGTTCGGTTTTTTTTTTTTTCATGAATGAGTGTAAGAAAATTTCCCTTTTCAAAAAAAGTAAAAGAAAAATGAGTGCTTGCATATGTGTGCACACATGTGTAGAACAAAGGTCCAGATACATATGCATGTACACATGTGTAAGATAAAGGTCTAGACACACCTCCTGACAAGAAGCTAAACTTACGTAATCCTCTCTCCCCTTCCAAACCTTCCTTTTCTCTTTCCTTCTTTCCCTTTCTGCTTTTCTCCCTCCCTCCCTCTTTCCTCTTTCTTGCCCTTTCTCTTTCCCCTCCCTTCTTCCCTGTATTCCCCTTTCCCCCACTCCTCTCTTTCTCTCCTCATTTTGCCTCTTTTCCCCCCTCTCTTTTTTCTCCCCATTCCTCCTCTCTCTTACTCTCCTATCTTCCCTCTCTCCCCACTTTCTTCTCTCTTCCCCTTCCTCCCACTTCTTTCCCCCCCTTTCTTCCCCTTTCCTCTGTCTCATTTTCTCTTCTCCCTCTTTGCAAAATAAAAGTCCATATAATGCAGATTCCCCCATAGACAATCCCCTGTAACTATCTCCTTGTTTACCACCACAAGGTTCTCTTCAAAGGGTCGAGTTGGCCCTCCCACTAAAATCCTGCTCTGACGTGGTCGGAAAGGGTCTCATCTGACATTTTAACCCTGAGCTTGGCAGACACGGCTTCACTTACCATTCTTTGTTTGGTTCTATTCTTCTTTTTTTTTTTTCTTTGATTAATCAACAATGCTTCTCTGTAATAATCCAAATGAACATCTTGATAGATTGCAGCCATTACAGGCTTTTCCACAGAGAGATGTTCTAGAAATGTTCATCGGGTTTGGGGAAGGGGGGCTGTGGAGAAGTTCTTTCCAGTTTTAATAGGAAAATCTAATAAGAGTAAAAGCATTCATTTCAACTCGATGGGGAAAGAATATTTTTTTAATTATTAAGTTCTTAAGAAAACAAAATTACATTATTACACTATGAAATTGAGTCAACTGCAGAAGATTCTGCATAATAATAAGTAACCATATTATCTCAGTTTTTAAAAACAATCTTCATTTAGCTCTTAGACAGTAATTTCCTGAGAATATCGAAATTTGAACGTTTATCCTTTCCTGTAAATCCCCTTTCCATTTTCACTGCTCAGATTTCACATTGGCGTGTACTTTAACTTATTTAGGAAGAAGCCTCAATGTGGATAAGTCCTAACTAGGCAGAGATTAGCATCTAAATATAAACTGAATTTGTCTTCTCCAGAACTCTCCAACAACTATCCACTGTAAAATTCTAGAGTTGTGGGCTACTTCCTGGGTGAAAATCCCCTTGCTGTTAGAGAAGTCTGTAAGAGCTGTCAGTCACTTTGGACTATTAAAAGTCTCAAGCTGCTCTTTCGGGCTTAGTCATGCTTGAGTGTAACTATCCATTCCCTATGAAATTCTGATAGACCCCTTCCTATTCCCTCCCCACTTATTAGTCAGCTTTCCATCGCTATTACAAGATACCTGAGGCTGGTTACTTCATTGCTCATATTTGATAGGGTTTATTTAGTTCATAGCTATAGCATTAGTGCAGGCTAGCCCAGTGCTGAAGCCCCTGCAAAGCAGGGATGTGGCAGGACAGAGTGCTTTCTCTTATCCCTGCTCTCCTCATGACTGATGGCAATGTGACCCCAATGGGGAAGTGCGAGGGTTAAAATTGATTGTGAACTTGATAGACCCTAGAACCACCCAGGAGACAAACCTCCTGGCATGTCTGGGTCTCTAGATTGGTTTAACTGAGATTGGAAAGCACACACTAACTGTGGCAGAGCCGTCCCATAGCTGGGGTCCTAGACTGAAAAAAAGGGGGCTAGCTTCCTGGCTGTGGATCCAATGAGAGCAACCACATTACCCTCCTGCCACTATGACTACTCCAACTCTTTATCCAAACAACCCTTCCCTCCTCAAGTGGCTTCTGATAGCAGCAATGAGACAAGTCACCCAATCAGGGACAGAGCAGACATGCTATTTGGTGATTACCCCATAGCTAGGCTGAGCTCACTTCTTGCCTCATCATAATTGATGTTTTATTTCTTTGTCTCAGGGTCTGAAGACAGTGAGTTGGGACTCTAGCAGGTACTTCCTGTGGGGCTCTACGCTACTTGCTGTAGCAACAAGCAAAGCCACAGCTCTGTGGCTCAACTTCCAAGTTCCTGCACAATCTGACTAAAGCTTGTCACCAACCCCATGCTGCAGCTCTGTGGAACCTCTGTCAGTTTGTCAAACACTGTTTCCTGCCCAAGTCTCATTTCCTAGCAAAAGCTACTAAACTGGGAAAGAGTTTGTCTTAGTTTATAATCCCAGCTTACAGTTTCAATGCTTCATTGCAGCAGGGAAGGAGGATGGCAGGGACTTAAAAAAGCTGGCACATCACACTTGCAGGCAGGAGCACAGAGAAACCAATGTCTGCCTGTTTAGTTCTCTGCCTGGTTTCTCTATCCGTATACAGCCCAGAACCCAGACTCTGCAATGGAACCAGGCTGGATCTTCCTATATCAATTAAAACAAACAAGACAATCCCCAACAGACAACTTATAGACCAACCCAACCTACCTAGACAATCCCTCACTGAGACCCCCTTCTCAAGTGCTTATATATTATGTTGAATTGACAATGAAAACTAAGCATCATAATGCTAAAAAAAAAAAAAAAAGAATCAGCAGCTAAGGGTTCTTGGGGCTCTTGTAGGGGACCTGCATTCAATTTCCAATACTGGCATGGTGGTTCACAATCTTTAATAACTCAGTTATATAGAATTGAATGTTCTTTTCTTGCCTTCAAGAGTACTAGGCATGCATCTGGTACATGTACATAGTCAGAACACCAATACACATAAAATAAAAATAAATCTTTTTATAAAAACTAGTCACCTTGCTTCCCTACCCCCAGTTAAATTACCTGTCCCCCAAGTGGCCCTGAGATGTCTCAGGCAATGAATGGGTGGAGAGTGTGGACATTCCTGGTTCACCTGGTTCCCTGGAACCCTGACAAAAAGGACTCTGTAGCTAAGGACTTTAAATTCAAGAGAAGAATGAAAATAATCAAACACTGTCTAAGTCATCAGAACACATAGGCGATGTTTCCTTCTGTTTCCATTTCCCTCTTGAATGCAGCCACAGTTCTACAACTGAGGAGCCAATTGCAAAATAGTAATAGGTAGGCCATATGCAAGAACTACCAGGAAAAACATTCACATTTCTTTCACAGGCCCCATCATTGCATCCTACATCAATGATGCCACTTTCTTAAGACAAATTAAACTTAAATAGATCAATAGAATAAATCACAGACCATGGCAGTGACTGTTATTTCACTAAAGAAATGCATGCATTACAACCACATATATACATGTATACACAGCATATGAATGTTTGTGTGTGTATAGATATATACAAATAGACACATGCATTTACCCTATCACACATATACAATGCATGCATACATAAGGTAGAATTCCATCATATTTTTACATGTTGATTTGAATGCAGTATTCTACATAAATAATACAAAGGGATATTTTCTTTTAAAAAAATAAAAATAACAATCCTTAGATGATGCTAGAATACCAGAGTCTACACTAGAAACAAAGAAGTAGAAAATACTCTATAATAAATATAAATCAATTGTCTTTTATAGGTCAGTGATTCATAACTGTTCAGAGTGGAATTTTCTATTGAGCTGTTTACCTTCATCCTCTCTCCAAGCTAACAGGTTGTGTGGGAATATTCTCAAATTTAGGAAGTCTATTTGCTGTAAGTGGGTAAAACATTTCTGCTTCCTTCCTGAAATGACCTTTGTTTGAGATCTCATTATGCTGTCTTCAGGGGAAAAATACAAATTGAAAATTAGTTTGAGCTTTCGCTTCCCCAGAAGGTTTAGCAAAAAAATTCCATAATGGGCTCTGTAGTGGTGGTGAACCTGGAGTCCTTGGAGAGGCTGAGTATCTGAACACCTTCCCTGAACACCATAGGCTTGGGTCGCCAGGACCCTCAAGAGAACAGATCTGGGCACATACAAGTACTGCAGTCTCTGCTCTCTGGCTCACAGGCTTTCCCTGCTGGGTAACTTAGCAATTTCTTCTACCTAGGCCAGAAGCACCATGGGCTTTTAAGTATAACGTAAAATTCCTCATTCTTATATGTGAGGCAAACAGAGACTCCAGGGAAACGTAATGGGTGGTTAGATCTACAGGAAGCAATAAAAGAAACACTAGCTATCCGCTGATTCCAAAACATTACACTGCAGCTTTGGTCTGTCTGTTCCACCATCCCAGGTTAGATATGATATACATACCTACACACCATACACATGCACCACACACACAGACACACACACACACACACACACACACACACACACACACACGTGCGTGTGCACAAAGTAATCAAGCATGGAGTTAAACTCGGTTGTTAGACATTGAACTTAGAGTCAGAAGCTAACCTCCACTCCAGAGAGATAGAACATCTCTTGAAATCACAGTTTCTGCTCACTCACTGCTCATGTAGATAAGTGACTTTTCTTATAGACACATCCAAAGGTGTGTACTTCCAGTGATTTAAATCTAATCAAGCTGACATTAAACACCAAGCATCCTAAGAGGTCATGCAACCCAAGGCTCAGATGGCTCGGGTCTCACACCACTGATAGCTGAGTTATGCAAGAGAAGCCTAAATTTGTGATATTTTGCTTTCTTTTTTTTTATAAGGAAGAATAAGGAACAAAGAAACTTCTGGAACAAAAACAAGCATTTCTTCAGAGCCATAGTCATTACAAAGCAAACAACAAAAGGCAGCCTGGTTATTTAAGCAAAACTGTGGAAACTCCAAGACACAAGACAAAAATAAAATATTAGCAATACCAGCAGCCCAGACGATTGGCATTTCTAGAGCAGCAGGTGGCATTTACATTGTCATCAGTACTCACTTCAGTACACGGAACGCTCTGCATCACCGCAGTCTGTAATACCCAGCCTTTGGCTGACGAGCTAATGGCTGGACTTGGGGAAGACATTTCATGCCCACTCATACTTTTAAAATGACACCGACTCGATGTGTGCTTTAATTTTGTAATTGTAGTCTCCTAACAAGTGTCTCTCAAACCTGTCATGCTTTACAGTGTCCCGGGGGGGGGGGTGCTGTCTCCTATGCTAGATACTGCCGATATCGTACCACCTAGACTCAGAACAGAAACCTGTAGAACGATGGAGGAAGAGTGGAGGAAGAGATACTGAGAAGCCATTGTGGTGCCATAAAAAGTTGTTAAGAGTCCTATGGGGGAGTTTATAAACATAAGATAAATTATATGCCTGTGTATGTGCATGTGCATATATATAAACATCCTTTAAATGTGTGTGCAGAATTAACAACTCTACTCTAGTTGCATTTCAGTAGATCCTTGGAGCAGCTCTCTATTTGAACCGATCAGAATCATTTCTGAGACCCTATAATGATCAGGATGACTAATTTAATGAGCGAAGTAACCAACGTTCACAGTTCTCCAGGGTAGGCATGTGACAAGTCTGCCTGAGAATAAAGACAAAGCAGCTTTACAACCTCTTCTAAATATGAAAACTGGGAGAGGGGTTCCCATGTTTGTCTTGGCTATATTTCATAAGCCCAAATGGCATTTCTCTCACTCTCCTCAGTGCCAGTAAGTTTTCTGGGTGTGGTCATGCTCCTGTATCAGGAACCCCTTGACCCTTGAGAACTGATAGCCTTCTGACGACTCCCTAGTCCTCACATCATGACTGTGTCCTCACACAATGTACACTAGGTTCTACTCAGTTAATGTCTGCTGAATAATTTACACTCACCTTTGCTGGATGACAAAATCCTTGCAACAAGGACCACGCTGTCCACTGAAAATCCTACAGAGTATGAAGCACACTTCTATCATACAAAGTCTGACGTGGTAGTTGTTGAATAAATATTTCTGCAAAGAAGAAATGAGTCCCACTGGGAAGTGAAAAGACATTTTAGAAATAGGAAAATGCATTCATTTCAAGCAAGTATGATATGGGTCAAAAGCAAGAACTTACAAACTTACTGCAAAGGGCCAATTGGAAAGTAGCTTCAGCTTCCAGATGATGTGAAATGACTAAATTTTATGGTTATCACATGGAAACAAGTATAACTAATATGCAAATGAATGACTATGGCTGTGTTCTAATATAACTTGACTTAACAAAGTCCAGTTGTTTTTCTTGCTAGCTATAGTTTCCTGACTCGCTATTATGCAAATGAGAAAGTAAAGACAATAAAACTTTTAGATGATAATATAGTCACGTTTCTGTTACTGGACATCAAAATGTGTGTATGTAAGACCCACAAATCAGTTATAATTAAGGAAGTGCAAGTGGAGTACAGAGTCAGAATTAAGAATGATGAGACCTTATACAACCATAAAATAAACAGACTACCACTGCCAATGGGACAGGAACAGGCACAATGTATTACAGCCCAGACATTGTGAATAAAGATACTAAGTATGTATGTGTGCACATGACATAAGAGCTAGAAAGGAAAAGGCAAGCCATGAGGTGAAAGGAAATGTATTGCTTCCATAAGGAGCAAAATACATCTAATCTTTATAAATTCTATATATGTGTGTGCATATATATATATGTGTGTGTGTGTGTGTGTGTGTGTGTGTGTGTGTGTGTGTGTGTAGAAACATACCCACACCCACATATATACATATAAGTAGGGGAAAGGCCAAACAGTAAAATAAATAAGGAAAGGAGTAAAAAGAAAATTGCCAAAATACTATACCCAAATTGATAATAAATAAATGTGAACATGTGACCAAGCTCATTATTATCAAGAAATATTTGTATCGTGAACAAAAATCACCATAATGTATTACTACATACTCACTAGTATGGTAAGAATGAATGACTATAATGCCAAGTGTTGATGAAGACGCTAGCTAGCAGAACTCTCTCATACTTCCCTATAAATTGTTTCAGTCCCTTTAGAAAACAGTTTGTTGCTCAACTTACCAATCCTAGGTGATACCTAAGAAAAAATGCCTATAGAAATAACATATGTAGAAGAATATACATAGCAATGACTGGGGAAGAGAAATGCTCAGTGGTTAAGAGCACATGTGCAATCAGGAGGGCTTGAATTTGACCCCAAGTTGTATAGAGAAGCTTGAGTTACACCTGTACAGTGCTAAAAGAGGATGCCTTTCTGTGTGCCCTGTGAACTGCACATCTGTACTCAATTCAGTGTGTTTAAGCCTAATCTCAGTAAGGTGGGGCCTTTGAGATAAAAGCAAGAAGACAGGGTCAATGCAGGGGGATCAGTGTTCTCCTAGGAAGAGATCCAAGGAGGTCTTTTTCTCTGGGCATGAGAAAGATGTCTTTCTGCAGTCAGAGCTGACTTCCCCTGACACAGGCCTGCCCTCATTGACCTTGACCTTCAAGCCTCCAGAAGTGGGGGGAGTAAACATTTTCTGTTTAAGGCACCAGCCTAGATCTGGGGTACTGTTCTAACAAGCACCCAAGGGCTATAGAACTTGATGGAAGCAGCAGATGCTCCCAGAGTTTTGCCTCAGGGTGGCTCAGACACTCTCATCTCTAATTCATTTGGTGGATATTTATTAATAGATGAGGCTTTGAACTTCAGTGTTTGGAGTTGATGCCAGGATGAAATGGAGTGGGTGGGCTTGGGGTACAGATATTGGGAACAATGACCGAATGCTACTGACTGAATAATACCTTATACCACTATAGTAACGTATTACCACTCCTAAACTGGTAATATGTTACAACACCATGAGTGCTGACATCTCAATAAAATTCCTTTGAAATGCATGTCACAGAGAAAAGAGCGCTTCTCTGTTGTCCTGTTGTCACATTTCACACAGAACCCCCCACTGCTGCCGTAATCCATACACAATAAAGATAAAAGATGAAGCTACTGGTCACATGATACCTGGAGGACATAGGCAATTTGCCTAATCCCTAAGTCCAACCATCACTCAAGACTCTAGGACATAGCACAATATCATACCTGTTTACAGTTACCTTTGATGAGTTTTATGATGAGAAAAAATGAGAGAATAATAAAAATTAAAAGTAATGATGATATCATCTGGCAGGCTATTTCTTGGTCCATAACACGATCGCATAACACTTAGTTTTCAAAAGGTTCCTACAGCCTACTGGGTGGAAGCGTTCTATAAATCGCAGGACAAAGTTAACAGTGTGTGTATTTTTGACTTAAAGGGAAACAGTAAGAGCCAAGCAGGGTCCATCTGTCACGGCAATGGACCCCAAAGAGAGAGCAGGGGAGGGTGGAAGAAGGATGGTGCATGCTGTGGGAAGGTTATTTTTCTCCTGGTCTGTGTCCTGAGCATAACACACACACACACACACACACACACACATTTGCACACATACACAGAAATTTAAATGAAACACAAACTTTCTAAAACAGTTCAAGTGATCAAAACAACTCAGTCTCCTAGATCCAATGTTTCCCACAATCCTGCTCTCTCCAGGTAAGAACTCCATCAACACAGCCTCTCTTACAATGTCAGCCTCTTTAGGGCAAGCAATTTGAGCCTGTCCTCTATGGGATACCCTCTTGTGATTGGGCACAAGTCGAGAGTCCACCAAAGAATCAAACGTCGACTCAGGAGCATGAGGGAGATCCAGTGAGCAATTTCAACCCACAGCCTTCCTAATTGGAGATCTGAGAGAGTTTCCAACATCTTAGTGGAGCCCGTAGCTCCACTCTATGCAGCATACTCAGTAGAGCAGAATGTGGGGTCAAGAGAAAAAGCAGACTAAAGATTCACCTTTAATCTCTGGGAAGAAGTGAGAGGATAGAAACTCACATTCCAAAATGGTGGCACATAATTGTAATTTCAGCTCTGAGTAGCCATAGAGAGGTAGGTCCTTGGAGCTTATGGGCCAAAATGCTTAGCCAGCCTTGTAAGCTCTCTGCAGGTGAGAAACCCCATCTCAAAAAAAAAAAAGAGGTCAGCTCCTGAGAAACAGCACTCAAGACTATCCTCTGACCTCCACATACAACACACACATGGATACATGTACACCTGTTCATGTACATATACATGCACCTATACATATGGAGACAGAGACAGACAGACAGGCATCAAGAAGGCAGGCAGACAGAGACTGAATGAGAGGGACAGAGGGGTTCTCTTTGATGGTTAAGTGCTTGTACAGTTCTTACTTTGTCTCCATACTGCTTTAAATTTTGTAGCTGAACTGGTGCCTCCCATACAATTGGGGACCAAGAGATGGATAGTTATTCATTCAGATAGTCGCCATGCTAGACCCTCAGCTCAGGTTGATAGAAAGAGCCAGGCTTTGTCCTCACAGGGCTCCTCAGGTAGAAGTGTAGGTGGCAGGTCTCTGCCATGGAGACCCAGTCATAGGGAAGCAGGTGCCCAAATCTGTAGCCACCTCACCTTTGCATCTGTTTGGTCATGTTTACCATACGGAGACTTAAAAGAAAAAGAAGGGATAATGGAGCAAAGTGAAAAACATCACTTCCAGGCCTAGGCCCTAAAATTTCCTATCAATTCATAGTTCTATCTTTCTCACCTCCAAAGCTGAATATCAGTGTCTGCAGGAACCTTGCCGTAAAATTGGCCAGTCTGTAAGGAGTCTTTCTCTGTCCCACCAGCTAGCAGACATGCAGACTTCTTATTAATTATGAAAGCTCAGCCTATAGCTTAGGCTTGTTCCTAAC
The DNA here is from genome assembly GCF_014885135.2 of Alexandromys fortis. NCBI lineage: Eukaryota > Metazoa > Chordata > Mammalia > Rodentia > Cricetidae > Alexandromys > Alexandromys fortis. Next base: position 1,815,316 of record NW_026067943.1, read on the forward strand.
TAGCTCCTATACCTTAAATTAATGTATTTCTATTAAACTACATCCTGGCACTACCATTCCTCTTTCTTGTACCTCCTGTTTCCTCTCTGTGTCTTCTGGCTTCTCCTGTTCACCTAGATTCCCCCTCGTTCTCCGTTCTCTCCCAAAAAATCTTGCCTATACCTCCTGCCTAGCTATTGACTATTCAGATTTTCATTACACCAATCACAGCGATACACCTTCACACAGTGTACAAATATCCCACAACACCAGGCCACTGGCAGTCTGGAATCATTAATCTTTTTATGGAGGAAAGTTTGCCTATAATCTCTGCCTGGCCATGCGGCCATCATTGACTGGAGATATTGCTCATGAAAAAAAATGGAATCTAGTAAGTCCTGAAGTCCATAGAGTTCCACCATTATCACAGTTACACTCTGGTAAAATTTCAGGAAGTACTTCCCAGCACTTTCATCTACTGGTTTACTCATTTGTATAGACTGGACACAGCAAAAGCTAGGGATACCAGGGAGAAGGAGGAAACCTGAGAGGCAACAGATAAATAAACATAATTCAAAGCAGAGCAATGGAACACTGCTCTGAAGGAAAATCAAACATCACTTTGACAGGGAGCAGTTATGAAGTCCCTGTGAGGTGCCAGCTTGATGCCTGACATGAAGGAGATTAAAAAGCCAGCCACAAACACTCTAGGAGATGTTCAAACATAAAGACTCAGAGTCAAGACATCACTAGGAAAAGTCTGGGGACACAATAAAGTTCCATATGCTGTAGAAGATAAGCAAGAAGCACACAGTAGCATAAGGTGTCTTCGTCTTTCTCAGAACCTTCCCAAGCACTGTGACAAGGACAGTCATCTCTTCCCTGAAGTCCCAAAGACCAGGTCCCTTACTGTCATGCCACATTCTATGTGGCAACCCCACATGACTGACTGACCACCAAAAGAAATTTTGGCATAAAGTATGATTCTGATAGGTCACTTGACATCATCTGCTTCAATTGCTGAAATAATTTTACATTTAATTTTTTAAATGTCAGGAGAAGTTCTAGTGGCTGGCAAATCCCTGAGATTCTTGACCTGCAGGTTTTAGAAGCAATAACACACAAATAGTTGAGTATTCCTTTATAAAATAAATAAATAAACAGCAAGGCAATAACAATAACTTCACAGTGAAGTGTTTCCTCCAGTAAAAGAAGAGGAAATTGTTAGAGTTTCATTTCGGGACCTGGGGACCACATTTGTTTTGAACTCTTCTGCCCTTACATGAAATATTGAATTAATTTCAGGTGTCCATTGGAATATGTCGTTGTCTTATTCACTGTGAGTTACCCAGTTGAAGATATTTTCTAACTTTTTTTCCTCCAGATTCTCCTGTACCAATAGCCTGGGGGATAAACTGTCTGATTTAGTTATACCTAAAATTACTGTTTTTATTTGACTCCTATTTTTTTTCTAAGGGACAAGAAAAACATTCTTGCCATTATCGACTCAGTTCTAAGAAAAGAAGCAGATATTGTCTCTGTAAAAATCTATCCCACAGCCCAGGAAAGGAGTTGCTGAGTTAGGAAGGGGCATGCTAGAGAAGATGAAGGGATAAGTGGGACAGAAGCATTGAGTGGTTCTACATGGACCTCAGGCCTGAGAGCAAGGAGAAGAAGCTCTAACCACCAAAGGCTTCCAGGTGGCAACGAATATAGAGCAACGACTATGAGTCTTGGTTTTCTCATGCCTATGGCCATGATAGCTTACCTGAGTTCCGGGACTCTTTCTAGGAAATTGTTGAACCTCGGATGATCTTGAAACCTTTCCCTCAAACAACAATATTTATTGAGCATCTACTAACAAGCTGACTTGTCCTCTGCATGTCTATACTTGTCTATAGCTTATTAACAATATTCCTAAAACTACATAGTGAATTCCAAGGCAGTCAGGGCTATGCAGACCAGACTGTCCTCAAACTCAGAAATCTGCCTGCTTCTGCCTCCAAAGTGTTGGGACTGAGACATGTGCCACCAAGCTTGACTTATTAACAATACTTATTGGCCACTATAATGGTTAGTTTTATGTGACATTATGCAGCCATGGGTATGCAGATATGTATTTAGCCAAGCATTCTTCTAGATGTTTCTGTAGAGACTTGGCTTAGATGAGATTAACATTTCAGTCAGTAGATGATGAATAAAGTAAATTGCCTTCTACACTGTGGCCTCATTCAGAAGGTGGTAAAACTTAAGAAAAATATTATTTTCCAAGAGAATGGGGATGTTACCTGCAGGTTACCTTTGGAACTGAACTGTCAAGTCCCTGGGTTTGAGAACCTTTAGGATTACCCTGAAACTTTTGGATGTATGAGCTCTGTATGAATTGACATGACTGCAGCCATCCTGAGTCATATCTATCATAACTTCCCAGAGTAATCCTATGGTTTTTTTGTATTTTTGTTTTGTTTTGTTTTGTTTTTTAGCAAACTCTAAACAGGAAGAACCATCAAAGTGGAGTTGTGGAGCTTTGCAGCTAGACTCTTACTCTGCCTCCAGAGATGTCTCTGAGACTGTGAAAAGAGTTTGAAACAAGCCAGGTACATCTCAGCTAGGATAAGGTCACCTTTGTCCTGATCAATAGCCAAGCCCTTCCTTCTGACCCAAAATGGTAAGGCTCCAACTGGTCTTGCCAAAATCCATTAATATCCCCCCCACCCCCGGTATATGCCTGTATCTCTCTTTGACCTCTGGCAGCTTGGACTTGTTCTCATATACAAGTTCACCTGGGTATTGAACACTCTTCAGTGGCGTGTGTGGGGAGCCAAGGAAGTCTGAAGTGAATGGACAGGGAGTAGATGAAGTCCTGAGTGGATATGTCCTGTTGCCAAGAACCAGTGCATCAGATCCACTGGAATGGCAAGGCTGCCTCTGCTCCCTGCTCCAGGGCAGGTTAAGAATTGGCAAAGTCTTTCTTTGGTCCATGTGAAAATGTCTGTAGCATGTGCAAAAACTAAGCTTCTTCCTCCTAGGTGACTGGAACCTGAGACTTCTCACCTGAGATTTCCTGAGACATCCAACCCTTCCCCCTGTGCTGTACATCATAAACTCACTGAGGTGTAGAGTTGTTCTTTAATTGGTACAACTTGATCAGAGCATGCACAGGCCACCCTATTGAAGCTCATCTGTCTATTGATGTCTATTGTTTGTCTTGCCATTCTTCATTCTCTTGCAGCTACAGTCTTATTTCCAGGACCAAGTGCTGTAGGACAGGTGAGCATGCACCAATAAACACATATGTGCATCGTATGCTGCCGGGTCTATTGATATGGACAACTTTAATGCAAGCATTTAGATTGTGCCTGGTACCATCTTAATAACTTAGGACTCATTAAGGAACAAAGTATGCAAATATTCTGACCTCCTCAGCCACAACAGACTCATCAGGCTCATGTTCAAATCATGCACCTTTCAAAGATAGAACTTCCCTGTGGTTGCTTCTGAGAGTGGGCCATTGCAAACCTGGATTCTCCTGCCCACTCGTACTTACATGGCACTGAGGTCTTCGGCCATACTACATAATTCATGTTTACCATGCAATTCATAATAAAAGCTTGCTTTTTGTTTGTTTGTTTGGGACCTGGGCCATGCTGCATCAGTTTGACCCCTAGGGAAGGAAGTGAAAGATACAGTTCAAGAAATTAAGGTGAGTTGCTTAGCAACCGACATTTATATGTTTGGCCCCAGTAAAAACCCTGGCCATGAAAACTTGTGTGAGCTTCCTTGGCTGGCAGTATTCTATGCACGTTACCATACATTATTACTAGGAGAATTAATTGTGATCCATGTGACACCATTGGGGGAAGACAACTAGCATCTTGTCCCAAGTCTCTCCAACATTCTGTCGTATGCACCTTTCCTTTTCATACCTTGTATTCCTTATCTTTTTTTCTGCACAGTAAACCATAACCATGAGCATAAAAACTTACCTTAGTTCTGTGGTTCTTTCTAGCTAGTCATAAAGCATGAGGGCAGTCTTGGAACTCCTCATATGGCCATGTTTACTGAGCAGCCCCTCTGTGCTGATGTTGTCCATCGATAATTAGTATTTATGAGAAAGCAAAAAATAAATAAATAAACCGTGCTCACTTGGCCTTCCTGGTCTTATCTCTGCCAATGAAGAATGAGAGCGGGGACAGAGAGCTCACAGGCATTCACTCCCTACCGTGGTCCTCAAGAACCATTAGACCAGGAATAAAATGAGGATCAAAGATGCTCGGGGAGGCAAAAATAAATAAGCAAGGAAACTAACATCCAACCTCAGTGTGATCAGAGCGTGGGCTGAAAAGATTCACTCTGCCTCTCAAATCATTGGACCATGCCTCAAATGGGCCCAACTGCGGTAGAATCTGAAAACTTTTGCACACCGCCATCAAACCACCACTGGCAGGCAAACTAGAAAACGCTCAAGTCCTCATTTGGATCAATCTCTGCTCCGTGAGGAGCAATGAAAAGGTATGCAGATATTTAAAGGCCTGGTCTTCATGCCAGAGCAGTGTTGGTTTCTAAAGGACATTTGCCAATGTTTTGACAAAGTTTTGATGGTCACACCTGGGGGTATACCATAGTACCTAGTACAAAATCAGGATGAAGCTAGAAATTCTATACTGTACAAGACAACAGCTCTCTGCAGGGAAATACCACTGTGGCAATGCTGCGGGGGCTGGGAAACCCTGAAGCAAATAATTGGAAGACAGAGGTCTATTCATTGGATGAATTGGGTGCTTCATAAAGATGAAGTATTATGCCACTTGACATTTCCAGGCAAAAGTTAGTCTGTGGTTGGAAATATTAGAAGTCTCAGACACTAAATGAGTGACTCATCTAAATATATATGAGCAGCCACACGGTTAATTTGAACTTTTCACTTAGTTTAAGAAGAAATATTTTTAAGAGAACTTAGATGAGTGGCTGGCAAAGTGGCTCGGTGGATGGTGGTGCCTGCCACCAAGCCTGACAATCTGACTTTTACCTGCAGGACGATAGATAGAAGGATAGAAGGAGGGAACCAGTTTCAGCAAGTCCTCTCACCTCCACACATGCACTGGTGTGTGCGCCCTCACACACACACACACACACACACACACACACACACACACTGTTATGGTTTTGGTCCCTTTAAGAGACAAGCCACGCCCACTCCCTCCCCCATCTGCTGAGGCAGGCTGATCTTCAGCTTCCGGCCTGAGCTCGCTCTCTTTTCCATCTTCCTCTAGGAGAGGCAGCTTCGCTTCTGCCTCTCCCCCCCCCCCACTTCTTTGCTTCCCCCCT
>NW_026067943.1:1820641-1866443 GCF_014885135.2 Alexandromys fortis
TCTCTCTCTCTCTCTCTCTCTCTCTCTCTCTCTCTCTCTCTTCCCTTCACCCTTCCTCCTCCATAACCCCCTGAATAAACATTCAACTTCACCCTGCATGTCCTGTCTATCCATGTTTCTGTCTTCTGCCTGCCCGCCATGTGTCTCCCTGCGTGGAACCAGCCACTGCTCAGGGACCAGCAGCCATCTCTACCTGGGGCCCACTGCCTGATGCCACATGGCCGGCCACCACTGCTCTGAGACCAGCAGCCGTCTCTGCCTGGGACTGGCTGTTCCCAGGGCCCGCTGTCTGCTGCCACATGGCCCGCTACCACCATTTGGGACCTACAGCATTTCTGCTGCCGTGGGGACCTTGCAGTATTTTTTAAAAAAGAACAACACACACACACACACACACACACACAAAGTAAATATGCAATGAAGTATTTCTTTCAGAGAGCTTACATTGTCTTATTTTTGTTGGAAAAAAATTCTTAAATCTTTAAAATTATATCATATTATCTTACTTTTTAAAATAAAATAAAAACAGGGCTTAGATGGAATCTTAAAATACTATGGGCACAGCGTCAAAATGAACACCCTGCCATGGACTCTTGCATTGCAATGAAGAAAATTCCTATTTGGCCTCTCCCTTTGGCTGACACAATGAAAACCTATGAAGCCTGTGGCAACTACTGACAGGTTGATGAGTTAGGGTCCCACCTAGAAGTGCATGAAATGTTCACAACTACTCAAGGATGGGGTTTTACTAAAGGGATTCATTTGAATCCTTAAGGGATTGTGCTGGCACCTGATCTAAAACAGCACAGCTCTCCTGGTGCCTAGCAACAAAAAAAGGCAAAGCAAAGCAAGGGCTGGGTCACAGAAATAAAAGGAGTGAGAGCTGTGGAAAGTGAGCTACCATGGATGGACTCTGTTCACAGGTGACCACAGGGGTGGGGGTAAGACAGGGAAATAAACCCTTGTCTCATGATCCGTTCTTCTTTCTTCTCATCGCTGGCTAGACTCAGCATTGGCTGAGTTCAGCCAGAAACAACAGGCAGGGGAGGGAGCTCCTTGATGTCTTTGCCATCAGGTATCCTCAGAGGCGGGAAGAAGACAGACAACAGAAGGAGGAGAGAAATGGAGAAGACAGCATTTTCACATCAAATGAGAGGGGGTGTTTTTAAGAGGCAACTGAGTGTAAGTGTGAATTTAATGAAGCAGACGGAACTGTTACACTGAGACATTGTTTCCAGACTGAAGCTTGGAGTAAGAAGCAAGGTGGGGCTTCTAATTTCCTTTTGTTGCTGTGACAAATACCCTGACCCAAAGCAACTTAGGGGAGGAGAGTGTTTATTTCAGTTTATAGTTCATAGACCATCACTGGGGAAAGTCAGGACAGGGGCTTAAGGCAGAAACCATGAAGGAATTCCATGAAGAAATGCTGCTGGTTGGCTTGCTTGATGAATTATGCTCAGCTACCTTTTCTAAACAGCCCAGAGCCATCTGCTTAGGAAATGGTATTGCCCCTAGTGGGTGGATCCTTCCTCATGATTTAGGAAATGGTACTGCCCCTAGTGGGTGGGTCCTTCCTCATGATTTAGGAAATGGTACTGCCCCTAGTGGGTGGGTCCTTCCTCATCACTTGTCAAGGCAGTTCCCCCATAGACACACCCACAGGCCAATCTGATCATGGCATTTTTTCACGAGAGCTTCCCACTCACATGACTCCAAACTGTGTCCCCTTAACAATGAGAACTAACTAAGCTGGTTAAATTATTTTTATCCTTTGATTGATATTTCTGTTGACATACTTAGGGAAGTTTCCCTATCAGCATATTCATGGTGGCATTATTTGTGTAAGCAAAAGCTTGGAATGTTAAATGCCAAGCAATCAGTCGATAGTATGCTCCTAGAGTTTAAAAATATAAACAAATAAAACCTCCAAACCTATGGAAAATTACATTGAATAACATTTAGTATTTAATAAAACAACAAAGATATAAACTTAATGCAAAAAAATCAAGGTTCAGGCCAGTACAATAACTCAGCACATGAAGGTGTTTGCTGCACAAGACTGACAACCTGTGATCACATAAAAGTGGACGGAGATGAACCTGCCTAACCCCATTTTGAAGGCAGGAGCCATTATGCTGCATTATTAAAAATAAATTCTCATTTACTGTAAGAACTGAGTTGCTGCTTGCTTCCTGGAGCCTGATCTGCTCAAACCCATGACCTTGTCTTGGTTTTGAGAAAACTCTGATCCCCCCCCCCCCGTCGTCCTTCCTGACCCTCCCTAATCACACCTAATCACATGGTGACCACATGATGCTTTTTGATATTTTTCAGTGCTTTCTTATAACTCCGTTTTCTCTCTTCTGTAAACTTGCTTAAAACTACTTTGATTTTACTCCTTAAAAAGGTCCCAAGAAATAGACTCGAGGCTGCTATCTTTAACCCAACTTTGGTGGCAGTCGCTGGCCATTTCTTGCGTGCACCCCGATAAAATCAGGCTTTTATTCCAGTGGGATTTATGGAGAGAACCAAGACTGCCAAGTTGTCTTCCAACCTTCACATGCAGGCTGTGGCACTCTTGCCCACATATGCATACACTGTAATAAAATCTACTTTCTCAAAACAAAATTAAGCTTTAAATTATACAATGTGAAATCTAATACTATGTGTTCTATTTCTGTTCCTAGAAATCTAAATTAAGTCAGGAACAAAATACACCAAAATATTAGTTGCGGCTAACTCTGGCTGATTATGGGGGAGTCTCATCTCTGTTAACTGAGCACATAGGAAAAAGTAGAAACAGAAACACCAGTAACCGCATGCTCCACATCACTGAGGAAAGCAAGCTTTTCTTTTCAGGTAACTAGTCTGTTCAGGTCTCTGAGGCCTCTGAGTCATCCCAGAGACCCTTGATAGAGAAAGGAACAGAAAATGGTTCTGAACCCTTCTCTTTCAGATGGGAAAAACGAGATTATAAAACCTAATAAAAATCACAAGCCTCGTATCTGTGATGTCTTAATGTGGTGATTTAAAGTCAGGCTTTAATTGCTTTAAACAAGAAGCCCTAAAGTTAATGACTGTTTCCAAACAGATGCTTTCCCATTTTCATTAAGGATACCATGTACTGTGTGCTGGCCCCCAAGCTGCAGTGACTCTTTCCTTAGCCAAAGAAACCCCTGGGAGTTGTGCCAGAAAAGGCCTTTGACAGATCAGACTTTTATTTTATATGCAAAATATGATGATATATTAATTTTTAAGTTTAATACATGTGTCCTATACTTACACCATTCCCCTTTCCTCTCCTGCCTCCAACTCCTCTCACCGGCCCCTATGGACTCTCAAATTTATACCTTCTTTTCCTTAGTCATTTTCCTTTTCTTACATATATACAAAATTTAATATATACATATAACCTACTGAGTCCATTTCATCTTGTTCATGTAAATACATTTTTAGGGTTGGCCATTCTGCTTTACATGTACGAATTCCTATGCTCGTCTCAGACTTGCTTCATATCCAAATGGAAAGGGTCATCATGTGCCTGCCCTAGCTGAACCGCTGACCGCTAGGGGTTCATTACTGACGTACTCAACAACCTGGAAGATGACTGTTGCAGTTTTAGTTCAGAGATGACTGCGGAAGCTTATCTAAGGTGACAGTGGCCAGCGACTTGAACCTATGACCATGTTTGCATCTGAAAAACTACCTAAAGGCTTTTGTTTGTTCTCCAACTAGTAGCACTATGGAGGAAGTTGTTGAACCCTTTTCACTTGAACACAGTGGGTTCCTATCTTGGTGAAGTGTTCAAAACCAAAACTTAACACACGTAAGATATATATATATATCATGTGTTACCTGTAGCAGGCAAGATGGATGTGGATGCCAATTCCTAAACAAAGCCCCTCCTGGGATAAAAATTATCATGGAGATTTTATTCAGGAAGCCTATAAATATTCATAGAAGAATCCATTCATTCCTAAGCATGCTCAGTTAAAGCCATGGAGATTAAAGTGATGTACACAAATGCTTCTGAGCATGCTCAGCTTACAGCATGAAGTTTTAGCTAAACATAAAAAAGCATACTTTGTGCATTAACACAAGCCGCTGCCCCTGCAGGGATCTGCGAAGATTAATGGTTAATGCCTCCATGAAATGGCCTGAGGAAGTAGGCTACTAAGGAAAGACTCTGAAGGTTATGACTTTGCCCTGGCTCCTGTCTGGTTCTTTACTTCCTGATCAGTATACCCTAAGGTGCCTGCACCAGAGTCCATCATCATCATGAACTTGACAATGGCTTCCCAACCATGATGTCCTCCCATAAGTTGTTTCTATCAGCTATGATCACTATGACACACAAGTAACTAATTCTGCAGGAGACATGAGACATTTTGCTTATATCAGTACCCTCCAAATAGCTCAGTACATTTTGAGATTTTCAACAACAAGGCTAAGAAGAGCATCTGGAAAAGGTGGTCCTTACACATAGCTTCCCACAGGAATGCCATATGTAGAAGTCTCTATGCTATGCTCCTTGTATCCCTACCTCATCAACCCCAAACTGACACAGTGAGACTAGTCAGAGAAGTGCAACCACTTCCATAGCCAAAACCAGTTATGAATGACCCAAGGTTGCTTAGGCATGTGACAAGATGGAATATGGTGTAACATGTTTTAAATAAAACCCCATCTTCCCCAACCTCCACCTCCCAGAAAGTCACACAACAGTCCCAGCCCCTTCCTGTTTCTTCTCCCAAGCCCCAAGCAGTCTATACTCTATAGCATCTATGCAATTTATAAACCATAGAACAAAAGTACTTCCCAACTTTACAAGCAAATCTCCCCTGCATCTTCTCTCATGTGTTCTTCAGAAACTGCTGCGGGACAATAGTCTTTTATCCTGTCACTTGTGTTATTTTAATAAAACGCTGATTGGCAATAGCCAAGCAGGAAGTATAGGTAGAGCAACCAGGCAGGAAGTGGAGGTAGGCTGATGAGAACGGAGAATTCTGGGAAGAGGAGTCAGTCTGCAGTTGTCATTCAGAAACAGAGGAAGCCATGATGTGACTGCCTCATTGAAAAAGGTACCAAGTTACATGGCTAACACACAAGTATGGGCTAATTTAAGTTATAAGGGTTAATAAGAAGCCTGAGCTAATAGGCCAATCAGTTTATAATTAATGTAGACCCCTGTGTATTTCTTTGGGACTGAACGGCTATGGGACCACGGGGAACAGAAACCTTGGTCAACAAGAAATGAACTGCATTTCTAAACGTACAAACACACACTAGTAAGCCATCAAAACTCTTGACCAGCCTTCCCTTCCCGGGCTATTCTATACTCAGTGAATGAGTGCATGAATGGTTTGTTTCAGTGAATGAGTGAATGCTAGGAAAAGCTTCCAGACCTGAATGGGAAAGGGGGAGGGGGGCTATGCTGCACAGATGCTCTCTGGGCAGAAACAATCAACAGTGAGTCAATGTCAGGCATAGTGTCTGGGAGGATGTTTCTGCTCGTCCCAGGAATACCTGAACTACTTGCGACTCTTGCTTTGGTAAACACAGGTCACGTCTTACAAAGCTTTCTTTTTCTGTGGTCTGCTGTCTTTTAAATGCCTGGCTTCTAGATATTCTATAAGAAAGAGAAAAATGTGTGGACAAGGTTTAATTGACTTCCACTGGCTGGAGGCACTCTGACTTTAGAACTGCCCTCATCTTTGGATTTTCTGACCTGGCCAGGCTTTCTCCATTACATCCCATGGCCCCCTGAAGGCAAGGACCACTATGTCTACAGACTGACTTGCCAGTCCAGTGCCCATTTCCACTCCACTGGCTGGTCTTTGTCCCTCATAATGATCAAAATATTAATGACATACAGTTTTTGTATCATTCTGTCCATGCCCTTTCCGGTGATAAATGATAAAGACAACATGAAGACATGATGTCCCTTCTATGAGCTCAGTATAGTCATTTATACTAAATTATGATGAGCAGTAATGCAAGGTATGTCAACAAGCAAAGCCGGTTCATAACTGGACTCCTTGCACACCATTATCTGTAGCCGATGTCAACAACCTCTAAGGTACACTATTCTATTTTGCTTTTTGTTGCTCTGATAAAACACTGATCAAAATCAATTTGGGCAAAAAATATGGTTTATTTTGACTGACACTACCAAATGACAGCCCATCATCAAGGGGAGTGCTGACTGAAGCAGAGAACATCAAGGAACACAACTTACTAAATTGTTCTCCAGGGCTTACTCAGTTTGCTTTATGATTCATAACAGGTTCCCAGAGATGACCCCACCTAGAATGGGCTGGGTCCTCCCATACCAATCATTAATAAAGAAAATATTCCATAAGAGGCATTTCCTCAACTAAGTTCCCTTTTCCCAGTTGACTCTTGTTTATATTAAATTGACTAAAACTAACCAGGAAAGTTAATCATTGCCTCATTCCATTTGGGATGTTATGACAAAATCCTATAGCCAGGGTAATATATAAAGAACAAGAATTGATTTCCAACAGTTCTAGCGGCTGGGAAGTCTAAGATCAAGGCCCCAGCATGCTTAGTGTCTAAGTCTCTGACATGGAGCCTTAGAGCACTACCTCAAAGGTCGTTTCTTCACATGGCAATCAGTAGAAGAGTGAGAAGATAAAGAGCTGCCAGCCCATCCCATTCATAGAAACCACCCTCATGACTAGCTCTACTCCTAGCACCCCATCTCCAGCACAGTTTCATTGACGGCTAAACTACAACATGGAGCCGATAAAAACATTCTAACCATTACAGATGGGAAAACAGGCAGAAGCCAGGTGAATAGACCACGGACAGCTATGTGCTCAGATTTTCTGTTTTGTTTTAATGGGCTCATATTTTAAGTATGAAAAGAAACATACAAAGAGTATATGAGCTTCAGAGTAATGAAATCTGATGTGTTATTCTAAGGGGTGACTCTGGGACTTGTTCTATGTTGGAGTTAGAATCTCTGGAAACACAGACACATTGATTACCATTCTATTGGGTCCAACACATGAAGCTGGATGTTCGTCAGTTGTTTAAGATTTACTCAAAAGAAAAAGAGGGGAAATGTCTAGCATCTAATAAGCACTCACTTGCCCTAGCAACCTTGGATGTGAGCACAATTTAATCACGTAGCTTAGACCAAGAGAGAGAGACAAAAAAGGAACGATGGAACCATGAAAGTGATCCAGAAATCCACAAAGATCAATAATTTGAATAGAGAGGTCCTGGCTTCACAATAATCCCTTCCTTGTACTAATATTAATGTGTTGTGGTTATATATTCCTCAATATAGAATTATAATATTACACTTAATGTATTTGTGTCGTAGGATCATACATCTAAAGGTCAATGATAATCAGAGCATAAAAATGACAGACTGCTACTGCCGTTTCACGTAATTCTTCCTGTCGAGCTGCTGACTTTGACACACGAGACCTACTAGTTTTGTAGGGAAAGGGAAGCAGCTGATACGGCTGACGTACACAACATCTCCTTTGTGTCCCAAAGTGCATGGCAGTTTCCCTGCTTTATATTCCCTGCGCTATTTCATGAGGAAGGCGGTCTTTTTTGGCAGGTTGTTGGCTATGGGAGGAAGTCCGTGCTGTCCAGGAGCCCATTCTCAAGCCAGGCTCCTTTTTAAAATGCATCCCGTGATTCCACCTATTGAGATTCCCTGTGAGCCTTTGAACTTTCAGTGGTGTCTCTCTTCGCTTTCACCCCAATAAAGAAGAAGATAGGGGAGCAAATGCCTGTGAGTGAAGGGCTTTTATAGCGCGATAATATGAAGGTCAGGAGGAGCGAGCTTACTCCTTCTCTCCTCCCGAGCCTCCCACAGCGATGCTTTCTAACACAAACACCGCAAAAGGGCAAAATCAAGATGAAGACCCCTCTTCTCAAACACTTGGTGAGGGGTTCAGGGGGAGCCAGGCTTTGTGGAATTTCAAGAATTGAGATTCCTGTCAACTGAGAAAGGACAAAGGAGAATCGCTGCGCTGCGGTGTCCCCCACCTTTTACCATGAAGCTATATGGCAGGTGTGCTTTTGTAACACTTTCCTCGCTTTGATTCTGGTGTCTTCTGAACTGAACTATAGGTAAAGGAACTGGACAGGCTACCCCAAAGCAGGGAAGAGCGGCTGAAAGGCTTCAAATGGTCTCAGCCACTATTCAGGGTACAAACAAGAAGGGGAGAGGGGAAAGCAGGGCAGAACACACCCACACATTCTTAAGTCACATGACATGGCAGGATACACATTCAGTCGGCTGAGAGTTTCTGAATGTGGTTTCCCATCAGGTGATGGTAATATTGATCTATAATCACCTAGAGAACATTTCTGGGCATGTCTGTGAAGGGGTTTCTAGACTGGGTAAACTGAGGTGGAAGACCCACTCTCAACATGGGCAGCAACATCTCATGGACTAGTAATCTGTACTGAATAAAAAGGAAAAAGCAAGCAGAGAAACACAATGTGATCAGTGGACCCTGCTACTGCTCCACTGTTCCTACATTCCCTGCTCCTGTCTACCCTGCTCCTGCCCACCCCTCTCTTGCTACCCTTCACTCCCCCTGCTCCTCTTCACCCTGCTCCTGCTCCCCACTCTGCTCTCCCTGCTCCTGCATTTCCCTGCTCTCACTAAGATGTACTGTAAATCTCAGTGTGTAAACCAAAATAAACCATTTCTCCCTTAAGTTGTTACTTTGGGGCTATTTTGTCACAGCGTTGAGAAAGACAACTAACACCATCGGTTAAGAGATAGTACCTCGATTATCTGATCTACACAACCCTACTCTCCTGGGCTGCTCTGATTAAGGAGATTTTAAACTGTTTACTAATGTTATCTCTTAGAAGCCTGTTCTTTCCTAATGAGAGACATAAAGGTAGTAGATCCAGAGGAAAGGGAAGATGGGGAGGAACTGGGAGGAGTAGAGGGAGGGGAAACTATAATCAGGATTTAGTGTATGAGAAAAGAACCTATTTTCAATAACAGGAGTCAACACTGAGCAGAAAAGGCTGACTCATATGTCTGCCTGGCAAGAAAAATATAAATAAAATAAAATGTTTACCATTTATTATGGACTCTGTAAGCAGAGTGTATAGGGTAGCCTCATGAAGTTTTACAAAGTGAACATTCTCACGTGTTAGCAACTGAATCAAGACACTGAATACATCCTAGCACCAAGAACTCCATTACTCCTACATTAGCACAAGGTAGGCCAGCATAGGAATAGTTAAGTCATCTAGATTCTACTTTGTTTCGGTTATATATGTCCTCCTCTTCTAATAACACACTTGTCAGCCTAGTTCCTTTACCTGCACACACACACACACACACACACACACATGTGTACACACTCGCATACACACATATGCATATACACCCTCACACACTCTTCATACTGCACACAGTACATACATGCACACATACACACTCACGTGCGACTAACAATACACACAAAATCACACGCTATCTACACACACTCTCTCACATACACATACACCACACACAGGATTGATTCCCTTTAAACAATGCACATCACTGCCTTGGACCCACACTTGCATTTGGCTACATATTTAGCCCTCTCTAATCAATGGAGTAAATTCTCCCTCAAAATTTTGAAATTTTTTTATAATACAGTTTATCAAATATTTTTTTAAAAACTCAAACTTAGGCAGCTTATGTTCAGATAAATTCCCAGTGTATCCAGGTCCAAAAAAAACAGTAAGGGCAATCTAGCCAGAGTTTGTTTGGGGTACAGTGTAACAAAGCTGTATCCTCAATTGAGCTTTCAAGGAGAATCCCCTATTTGCCATTTTACGCTTATACATACCTGGGCATGCGTATTATCAAAATCAGGTGCATTATTGGAAGGGCATGCAAAGTGGGAAAATAACTACATGACCTATGCGACCAATCAAAACAAGAACTACCTTCACTGAATAACTAAATAATCAAACATCTCTTTGAAACCTATAAAAGCAAGCCTCAAACGCTAATTGGGGTCCTGGAGTACCTTCATTCTTGGGTAACTCTTGATGCTGTTGCCATCTCTAACCTGCACTATCACTTCCCTTCGAACAGTTTCCTTGCTACTTTTGCACATCTTTGCCCCCATTTCAATCCTTAGAGTAACAGGCCAAGAACCAGAGAACACATGGTCTAGACACCAACCACCAGTAACAAGCTCTGCCTCTTCTAGAAAGACCCTAACTTTGTCAATACTAACTTTTTTTTTTCTGGCTCTCATCTTCACCGAAACAGAATCTTTTTGTTTATTTTTTTTTATTGAAAAAAAATTTCCACCTCCTCTCAGCCTCCCATTTCCCTCCCCCTCCTCCCACTCTTCTTCCCCTTCCTCTCCAGTCCGAAGAATAGTCAGGGTTCCCTGCCCTGTGGAAAGTCCAAGGTCCTTCCTCCTCCATCCAGGTCTAGGAAGGTGAGCATCCAAACTGGCTAGACTCCCACAAAGCCTGAACATGAAGTAGGATCAAAACCCAGAGCCATTGTCCTTGGCTTCTCATCAGCCCTCCTTGTTCGCCATGTTCAGAGAGTCAGGTTTTATCCCATGCTTTTTCAGTCTCAGTCCAGCTGGTCTTGGTGAGCTCCCAATAGATCAGCCCCACTGTCTCAGTGGGTGGGTGCACCCCTCACGGTCCTGACTTCCTTGCTCATGTTCTCCTTCCTTCTGCTCCTCATTGGGACCTTGGGAGCTCATTCCGGTGCTCCAATGTGGGTCTCTGTCTCTATCTCCATCCATCGCCAGATGAAGGTTTTTCTTATTTAGCTTCTTTAGGATCACAAATTATAGACTCAATGTCCTTTATTTGTGGCTAGAAACCAATTATGAGTGAGTACATCCCATGTTCATCTTTTTGGGTCTGAATTACCTCACTCAGGATAGTGTTTTTTCTTTCCATCCATTTGCATGCAAAATTCAAGATGTCATTGTTTTTTACCGCTGAGTAGTACTCTAATGTGTATATATTCCACACTTTCTTCATCCATTCTTCCATTGAAGGACATCTAGGTTCTGCAACAGACAAAGGTCTGATCTCCAAAATATATAAAGAACTCAAGAAACTAGACTTTAAAATGCTAATTAACTCAATTAAAAAATGGGGCACTGAACTGAACAGAGAATTTTCAACAGAAGTTCAAAGGGCCAAAAGACACTTAAAGTCATGCTCAACCTCCTTAGCGATCAGGGAAATGCAAATCAAAACAACTTTGAGATATCATCTTACACCTGTCAGAATGCCTAAAATCAATAACACCAATGATAGCCTTTGCTGGAGAGCTTGTGGAGGAAGGGGTACCCTCATCCATTGCTGGTGGGAATGCAAACTTGTGCAACCACTTTGAAAATCAGTGTGGAGGTTTCTCAGGAAATTCGGGATCAACCTACCCCAGGACCCAGCAATACCACTCTTGGGAATATACCCAAGAGATGCCCTATCATATTACAAAAGCATTTGTTCAACTATGTTCATAGCAGCATTATTTGTAATAGCCTGAAACAGAATCTTACCAAGCCAAGCCTTAGCTGCTCTCCTTGACTCTTTCATGCCTTCAAAACCAGTATCACGTGGGTGACTCTTATACTACCAAGATTGGCTGGCAGCACAAGGTACACCTCTAGAACACAGCTTGTTTGTGCAGACTCTGAGGAAACATTTCCCAGAAGATTTTGCCTCAAAAAAGGAATTAATCCCTCTTAATTTCTCAGTTCCTGCTAACCAGTATCAATTATCCCAGTAAAGCAAAAGTTTTAATTTTCTGGGACTGGTTTCTTATTAATCACACCCGATTCTTTATCCCCAGCTGACCAGGATCAGAGGCTCTTAACTCAAACTCTGCAGCAGGTCTGAAAGAATCTTTAAGGGACTCTCAAACTCCCTGCTAGAACTTCACAAGCCAGGCCTCTCGCAGCGGTCAGTTTCTCTAGTGCTCTCATCTCCCAGGCTCCCACAAAATATCTCACCAAGCTTTCAACTCTCGATGCTTTGTCTCACCCAAAGTCCCAAAGTCCTTCCACAATCCTCCCCAAACAACATGGCGGGGTCTGTCACACCAATGCCCCACTACCTTGGTACCAATTTTAGTTCTAGTTGGGTTACTATTGCTGTGATGAAACACCATGGCCAAAAGCAAGCCAGGGAGGAAAGGGTTTATTCAGCTTACACTTCCATATCATAGTCTATCACTGAAGGAAGTCAGGACAGGAACTCAAACAGGGCTGGCACCTAGGGGCAGGAGCTGGTGTAGAGGCCACAGAGAGGTGCTGCTCACTGACTTGGTCCTCATGACTTTGCTTTCTTACAAAACCCAGACCACTAGACCCAGAGTGGCCCTATCCACAATGGGCTGAGCCCCCTCCCATTAGTCATTAATTAAGAAAGTGCCCTACAGCTGGATCTTATGAAGGTATTTTATCAATTGAGGTTCACTCCTGTCAGATGACTCTAGCTTGTGTCAAGTTATCATAAAACTAACCATCATACAAACACAAAGAAATAGATGAAGAAACAAATACATTTTAAAAATAAACAATAGAATGCAATCAGAGTAAATATCAACTACAATGGAGAAGAAAATGTGAAACTAGAACTGATAAAAACAGAATCTAAAATACTAAAGGATATTGAGGTACCCAGAGGCCTAAATACCTGCCTATATTTACCTAGTGACTAAGTGCAGGGTTCCAATGTAGGCCGACTGGTGTCTGATGTCCCTCCCAGACTATCATGCTATAGAGCTGCTTGTTAGAGACTGGAGAGGGGATGAGGAGCCACCAAACCTTTACCTTGCTGTAAAATAGAGTGATGATACCTGGTTTACTTTATTCCATGTGTTGTTTTGAATCTATGTTTTAAAATATTTGCATTGCTTTGTAAATTAAATGCATGATGTAAATTAAATGCATTTATTTCAATAAATACATGATTTCGAAGATAAATATAAAGAAGTTCAAAAACAGGTCCCTGAAGGGTCACCCAACAGGAGGGAATCCAGAACACTGAGCTGACATGACCTGAGTTTCCAGGAAGGGCTGATTCATTTTCTTTATCCTAAGCTAGCTGTGTCTACCAACCAGGAAAGACACCCTCTCATTACAGGCTAAATGTGCTGAGAACAAAAGTCTAGACACAGTATGTCATCTCTACCAAGCGGAAAAATGAGACGACGCAAAGACAAATAACTTTGAGGAGTTAGATCCATTCAAATGACACGGTTACCTTCAGAGCATTTATGAGAAGGCTCTCTGGGAATGTTTTCATAGTCAAGGTCCAGAAAGGGAACAAATAAACAATTCAAACTCAAGCCTTGACCTCACTGCTTGAAAGTGGCCCTGGCTTATCTCCTCAGCATACTCCCAGGAGCTGGCTCCAAAACCCCCACAGGCTGTTTCTGAAACTGAAATCTCCCTTCAAAAGACCAGCATCTGCGAGCATTGTTTTCTTTAGTGTTTACAGAAATATCGAAGGACCATTCTGAGAGAAGTTTTGAGAGTGAGCAAAGACACAGTAAATCCGGAGTTTGGCTCCCCAGGGTCTAACTATATTAAACCAGGAGCTTGGTTCTCCGGGGTCTAACTGTGAAGGGGAAGCATCAGAAGCAGAAAAGTCTAGAAGAAATTACTTGAGTATTCGCAGGCTGCCTTGGGTTAGCAGTCGGTTCCCTTGTCCAGCACCTGTGTGGATCATTTACCTTCTCTGTGCCTCAGTTTCCTCCTCCACCCTCCCACTCAGGGTACTTTGGGACATGAAAAGGGGTCTTTAATGAATTCTCACATGAAGTTAATAAGTAGAGACTTGAACCATCATAGACAAGTCACCTTGTTAGGTCATTCTATTTTCTGCGTCCTTTTAAGGTTTTTTTAATTAGTTTGTTTTGGGTTTTTTGTTTTTCTTTTCTTTTTTTGGTGAGGATTCTAGAACACGGTGAATTCACAGAATCATTTCAAAGAAATTCATGTGGTAGGACCATATTCCATCACTTGTAGCTAACAGCTTATTTCACTGGATCTTGCTACCACACTGACCTTCTTGAGCACTTATAAACACCAGCCTACACTTGCCCCAGGGCCTTTGCACAAGCTATTTCTCTACTTGAAGTACTGATGTGGGAGTGATTTCTTATTAATAAAGAAACTGTCTAGGCCCCTTGATAGGCCAACCCTTAGGTGGGTGGAGTAAACAGAAGAGAATGCTGGGACAAAGAAGCTAAATCAGAGAGTCGCCATGATTCTCCCACTCCAGACAGACGCAGGTTAAGATCTTTCCTGGTAAGCCAGCTCGCGGGCTACACAGATTATTAGAAATGGGTTAGATTAATATGTAAGAGCTAGCCAATAAGAGGCTGGAACTAGCCGGGCCAGGCAGTGTTTAAAAAATACAGTTTCCGTGTAATTATTTCAGGGCATAACCTAGCCATGCGGGCGGCCGGGTACCGGGGACGCAGCCCTGCCGCTCCTTCAACAAAGTACTTCTTCCCCAGATACCTCCTGACTTCCTCTTGGAAATAGCCAGGATCCCGAGTCATCCCCAAGCTAGCCTGTGCTAATCTCCCTGTCCTCTTTAACTTAATACCTTTGACAAGTATTCTCACTTATTTATTTTTAATAGAATCTTCCAGCTGAATAAAGATTCAGGGTTATCTTCCATATTCCTTATGACCAAAACGTTGCATGCAAAAGTCACTTAAATTTTTGTTGAGGGAATAAAAGAAGGGAGAGGGGATGAGGAAGAGAGAAAATATATCAAGGGGGTTCTCACCCGTGGGCTGTTGTAAAGTATTCTGGGAAAGAGGTATGGGACACCCAGTTTGATTCCAAACTCTGCCCACTCCAGGGGACAGCCATACCCCAGCAAAGACAGCATAGTCAGAACAACAGGGTCTCTCTCCCTGGAGCAAGTGGCTGTCACTCTGCCTCTCCTGGGATCACTCCAGGCACTCTCAGCTGACCCTGGGAGAGGCAGAACATAAGCATGGTGAATACAGCAGGCACATCCTGGTAAGCGCTGGGGCAACAGCAACATGGGGGTGGATCTCCAGGATGCCGAGTTTAACATGAGCATGGGAGAGCAAAGATGGGAACAAAGAAAGTGCCCTGCTGGGCTGCAGAGGAGGAGCAATCCAGCTTCAAACCCAACAGCTGTTCCTGACATCAGGAGTCCTACACAGTGGTACACAGACCCATCAGCAGCCGTAACAGAATAGGGAAGGAGTTTCCACAAAGCCCTCCATCATACTGGTCACCAGGGTTGCTCATGAGCCCACCCAAATTTCCTAACAATACTCTTGGGAGTTGTTATTATTGTTGTTTTGGCTGTTTGGTTTTTTGTTTAGGAACTCTGAGAGTAAGAATGGAGGATGGGGCAAATTTCAGGGGCTTCAGTGGGAACATGCAGGCTGATAATGCTGGGCTAGGACACAACTCAAAGCTGGTTCCACTCTAGAAGACGCATTCTAGGTGCTCCCTGTTTGAATAAAACTGGAGGAAACTATTCTCTCAACTAGTGCCTTTCCCCATCAAGTCAAGTCTCCTGGCAGGTTTCCTATTTAACCCATGCAACTAGTACGCTATAGTTAAATGACCACTTTCTATGGCAGTGACAACATGGCCCCAAGTTGACTTTCTGATTAATTGCTAGAGAATCAAAAAAATTCTTCATCTAGGTGAATTCATCCATCTGAAGCCTGTTTCCCACAATAGTCAAAAACAAATGGTGCTAAATGCATCAAGAGAACAACAAGGGATTTGTGAGGGCCCCCCCCCCCGATGGCTAAGGGTGAGAGACAAGATGGAAACCTTGTATGTGCTGACTTGTCCGTTTGCGCATCAACAGTGACATATCTAAGAGCATCATCTGGAGCACTGGTTTCCTTTGTTCTCTTGTTGCATTTAGCATCATTAGTTATTGACTCATACGGGGCACAGGCTTCAGACAGACGAGTTCACCTGGATGAAGAATTTTATTGATTCTATGGCAATTAATTGGAAAGTCAACACATGGCCATGCTATCACTGAGACAGAAAGTGGCCGATTAGCTATGACCACACTAGTTGCATGAGTTAAATGGGAACCAATGCTCTAGAAGGTGTTGCATGGGTTAAATGGGTTAGATTGTGGGTTGAACCTCATCAGATATTTTCATTGCTACTTCATAACGTAGAGTTTGGGGGCCATCACAATATGGGGAACTTGAGAAGCACCAATCTAGACACTCAGAGAACCAAGAAACACATCCAAAGAAATAAAGAAGCCTCACTGGGAACTGTGAGAGCACTGTAAATGTTCACCCAACTTGCGTATTTTCAAGTCCAATTTTGCTGTGACTTAGCAACCACAATCATTAAGCGGCATTTTTAAATTGAATTGCCTCCTGAGAAAGCCAGCTGCCATCATTAGGCAAGCATTGTATTAGGGGCGTGTGTCAATCAAAAATGATGTGCTGTATTGATTTTCAATTGGCAAGGAACAGACTTCTCCAGTCTGAGTTTATCAGAGAGTCTGGTTACTTGATTCTGCATCACCCCACCTCCAAACTCCTGCAGATCAGAGCAAGTCAGGGTCCTCACATATCTCTCTCCCACGCCCAATAACCAGGATGCCAGAAATGGGGAAGTCATCTCCCTTCCCTGCCACAATGGACAGTAATTTGATATCATGAGCCAAAGTAAACCCTCCCTTAATTTAACACAACCAACCATTTTCCAACCAGTTTGCGTGCTAACTGGTGTAAGGGTAAAGTTGTTGTTGGATCTCAGTATTTTCTCTGAATGCACCCATTTTCTCTCATTCCCACTTTTCTAAAGTTGTCCCAGCACTGTTCTGAACCAGAAAATTCAACACACACATGTGCACATGCAAGCTGGCATCTGCTGTGTGTATTCCACTCTAATTTTCAGGGGCAGGTTCACAGATAAGAGGTGAAAAGTCCCCAGCATGCTGCCTTTAGTTGTGTGTACCATGCCTAAGGCAAAGAACAATGGAGTGGATCATACTCATGGCAAACTTGTCTAGTTATGGATCTAAATCCCAAGAAAAAAGTATGCCCAGCTAGTGACTGGTGTTGATTCTACAAAGAGACTAGAGAGTTCTAGACCTAGAAGTCAGGTCTAGATAGACCTAAAAGTCAGGTCCACAACAAGTCACAGAGAGTTCTCTAAAGGTTTTAGGAATTGTTGTAAATTGAAGAAGGCTACACATTCTTCAGTGTCCCTTCCGTCAGAGGAAGGTACCTACTTCTTTTTGTTTTGCTCATTGTTAGCATGTGTTAATTTTACATGATATCAAGTTCCATTATGATATTTTCAAATATGTATAACATGTATTTCCCTGAGTAAAGTATGCTTTTGATACCAATGCTTGTGAAGTAGATTTCAAGGCCAGTGTGGTCTGCACATATAGTTCCAGGTCAGGCATGCATATACAGCCAGACCTTGTCCCAAAAACAAACACATAAATACAAAAATAAATAAGATTTCGAGCACATTCAGCCCTCATTACTCTCTATCTAATTTTCCTTTGAAGATGAAACGGAGCTGTTCTTGGCTGCTCGGTAGGGTGGCAGTGTCAATCTACCATATCCGGATAGGCATGAAGGAGACTGGCAGCTTCTGCCCTGTCTTTTGGAAGTCAACAGCTTAAAAGTGGGGCATTACAGTACTCAGAGACCTCTCTGGCATCAGGAGCCCAGACACCAAAACAGCAGGCAAGACCAAGAACAAATATGTGTGAAGAGAGATTTGTTCGTCAGGAGTCAGAAAGACAGACCACCTTGCACAAGGACCCTCCAACCTCAGTTGCCCTCACCAGTGCCCCCAAAATTAAAAGAAATCACTTGAGTGGTTCAGACAGTGACAAAGCAGTCATGACGGGCTTCCAAGACTGTTTAGTTTGGAAATGGCCCACACTGCAGCCATCCAATCAAAAGCTAGAGAGCAGCCCTACCTGACACCCAGCTCCTGACAACCTCGCGTCTAGGGCAGGCCACTGGGACAGTGACAAGACCCTTCCGGTCATTTAGTTTGTTGGTCAAACCCCTCCAGCTTGAAATGTCTTCTGCTGGGGACCCTTCATAAAAGCAGCTTCCAACAGCAGGCACCTGAGTCACATTTGACTCTACTTCCCAATGAAGCAATCATGGGAGCTCATCGTTCTGCTAGCTGGCAATGCATCTCCTGCTCCTGGCCCAACTAAGAAATACTGGTTGGCGGAACTTGGAGCTTGAGAAATAACATCCTTATCAGAAATCTCTCTTAAAACAGAAGCCAAAAGTCATAAGCAGAACTTTCCAGAACACTTGGTGAAACAGAAATCGATCTTCAAGAGAAAAAAAATGTTATAAATTCTTCTAAAGCCACTATAATAGAGCCAGGAAAAGCTTTTTTCTCTCATTTATCTGGTTCTTAGGGGTCTCATTTCTGCATAAGAGTCTAAAGGAATGTTCTTCAATTTCCCTCCTCAGTTCTTCTAAGTGAGACCCGATACATTAATATATCATTTCTAACAGGCATTATACCATGATACAGCAAGGCTCTCCTCAGAAAGACAGCACATTTTCCCCGCCTGGAGCCTCGGTTAAAAGGTGCACAAAGGTGCTGATTAGGTCAGATTCCTGAAATCAAAGCTGTTACCACACTGCCCTCTTGTGTGTGATTCTGATTCTAAAGCTCAAGTTCCAAAGTGGAGGAATACATAACCTTATTTGAGAGTCCACAATTTTGAAACATTCCTTTTCGGTGTCATGGGGGCTTGGCGATGAGGAAGGACCGAGGAGAATACACAGAAGTCCCATGCTTGCTGTGTGATAGAAACTCTTGTGAATTTTTTTTCTTGTTGTTTAATATTTGAAATTCGAAGCCAGAGATACACACTGGAAAAAAGACAGCATCTTCAACATATAGTGATAGTCAGAGAGGACATCTGCATGTAGAAGAATGCCAACAGATCCATGTTTATCACTCTGCACAAAAAATCAAGTCCAAGATGAAAACATTGCAGGCAAATGGATGGAAATAGAAAACACTATCCTGAGTGAGGTAAGCCAGACCCAAAAAGAGGAACATGGGATGTTCTCACTCATATTTGGTTTCTAGCCATAAATAAAGGACATTGAGCCTATAATTCGGGTTCTTAGAGAAGCTATATAAGAAGGAGAACCCAAAGAAAAACATATAGGCATCCTCCTGAATATTAACCTTCATCAGGCGATAAAAGGAGACAGAGACAGAGACCCACATTGGAGCACCGGACTGAAATCTCAAGGTCCAAATCAGGAGCAGAAGGAGAGCGAGCACGAGAAAGGAACTCAGGACCGCGAGGGGTGCACCCACACACTGAGACAATGGGGACGTTCTATCGGGAACTCACCAAGGCCAGCTGGCCTGGGTCTGAAAAAGCCTGGGTTAAAACCAGTCTCGCTGAACATAGCGGACAATGAGGACTACTGAGACCTCAAGAACAATGGCAATGGGTTTTTGATCCTACTGCACGTATTGGCTTTGTGGGAGCCTAGGCAGTTTGGATGCTCACCTTACTAGACCTGGATGGAGGAGGGTGGTCCTTGGACTTCCCACAGGCAGAGAACCCTGATTGCTCTTTGGGCTGACGATGGAGGGGGACTTGATTGGGGGAGGGGGGAAAGGGGAGGCGGAGGTGGGGAAGAGACAAAAATCTTTAATAAATAAATATTAAACCAGATACACTGAATTGATAGAAGAGAAAATTTGGGATAGCCTTGAATGCACTGGCACAGGAGAAGACTTTCTGAACAGAACACCAGTAAAGCAGACACTAAGATCAACAGTTAATAAATGGGACCTCATAAAACTGAAAAGCTTCTGTAAGGCAAAGGATTCCTTCAATTGAACAAAGTGGTAACCTAAAGAATGGGAAAAGATCTTTATTAGCCCCACATTCAACAGAGAACTAATATCCAAAATATATATATAAAGAACCAGTAAATTAGAAATGAAAATAATCCAATTTAAAAATGGGGTATATATCTAAACAGAAAATTCTCAATAGAAGAATCTCAAATGGCTGGGAAACACTTAAAGAAATGTTTGACATCTTTAGCCACCAGGGGAATTGAAATCCCTCTCATGCCTAGAACCGCCCTTTCATCTTCATGTCCACTGTTCTCTTACTATCATCCCCAACTCACTGCCCAAAGTCCAGAGACCTCCACAAGATTCAGAAAAGAATCAATACTCAGAAGACAGTGAGAAGTGTCTCATTGACCACTGCCACTGCCATCTGGATATGATGTGGTCATTAAAATCATGAGCACACAGTAGGAAAAAGTGCCCTTCCTCTACTGGCATAACCGCTGGAGCACACAGTAGGAAAAGCTTTCCCTTCTGCTCTCTCCTTTCCACACTGCCAGAGCTAAACAGGACAGGCGATGTTCTTGGATCAGCAGAGGAGGGAGGCCCAGGCAGGCTAAGTGATTCTGCAGGTTACTGGGTAACATACTCAAAGCCAATTCAATAACCTGCCCACAGACCTCAGCAATGGTAGGCCCTTGACCACTACTCATTACCATACTGCTCTCAGCAACTGAACACTTGATATCGATGTCAAAAGCTCTTCTGGTTCCTCTGGTGTTCGCATCCTTCCCTTCACCAGGATGGCTCTGAGCACTGGCGTGTGAGCCAGGAGTCCTCTGGTTAATGCTTCAGGCTTAAACCAGATACCAATCTTGTATTTTCCTGCCTATCAAGATCAAAGCTCAACCGGGGCATTTAATCAACACCTGATCAATTCAAACTGCCTTAATTAATTTTTTCCACCAAATTGCTCTACTCTTTAGTGGATTTTTATCAAATTGATCAGTTGTATAAAGTTGAGAGGATATAATGGGATAATTCCATTAGGTTTAATTCTGGTGCAAAGATGGGATTCGGGGAGTAAGAAATATCGCTGGGGATTGTATAGATAATTTTAAACCTGAGGAAATTGAATTCTCTAATACAGCTACCGGAAAAGAAAATCTATTCATTCAATCATCATGTTAACATCAATGTTGTATCCAATGAGTGCCAGAACTGTGCACTGTGGGATGTTACAGAATTGGTTCAGGGCACAGTATAAAGCTGTGTCTTTTCTGCTAGCTGCAAATCCACCCTGTGCCACCTGCCCTGTGAAGTTCTGATCTGAAGGTGGGACGCTTTGCCATTAGAGGGCGCTGGGGAGACGCTGTTGGGCGCAAGGTCCTCCTCCCCCTCCGTGTGTCCTGCTTAACAGCTTCTAAGCAAATGCAGGGGACAGGAGGATGCTTCAATCTTCTCAAATGCCCACTCCCAGGGTGGCTCAGGAAACACTCACTGAAAGCTCAATGGGTAAACGAATGCACTCCATGGTGCTCCTGACATCCGCCAAGCAAACATTTTGCTGCCTTAGCAAAGAAATTGAAAGCAAGGTGGCCCTGTAAACATCAATCAATCAGCCTATCAAATCCCCATAGCTTTAGAAAGCAAGCCACTTTGTGGGAAACCTTCCTAAACTTGCGTTCTTATTGAAAAGCTCTTGTTTTTCCCCTGAGAGTCTACTAAAACCTCTGTGGCACCATCTGATGTCACCACAGTGATGTGGAAGAAATTAACCCAATGGAGACAGAATGACTCTCATCATAGCCTTGCTTCAGTCACATGGGAGCCCTGAGGCATTAGCTTCACACTCCTAAAAGCAGAGAAAATCACAGCAGGATCCATCAAGGAAACATTGGGACCAGAAACCAGCCCTGTGCCGAGTGAGAAAGCCTAGCTGTCATAGAGATATATCCAGAAACGGAACAACAATATCATGCATCTGTGAGTCACACCTATACAGAGGCCCCTCAGGGGATGCTCACTCGGCTAGCCCAGTTCTGGGATAAAGGTATGGACTCTGGAGTCAAGCATGCTAGGGAAATGTATGTAGTATAACAGAGTACCACAAAGCATGACGCTTGAAACAGTGTCACAGCATGGCTAGGGGTAAAAGGGTGGACAGATGTGTCTGTGTCTTTGTGCCCCTTTGGGAAGGAGGAATCTGCACCTACCTGTCATTAATAGCTTAGCATGTGCATATCTGTGAGGACTTGTCCTGGTTATCACCTTTCCTGAGTCTGGAACTAAGAGGCTGACCTGCTGGGCACTCTAATGAGGAATTTTTTTTTTATTAGATATCTGAAGTAAGAAGACCCCGGCAATAAATGTGAATGCACCATAAATGTGGGTGCTGCCTTCCAGTGGCAGTCTAGATACAGGGATAGGAGAAAGGGTTGTATCTGATGCCTGCTTGCTTCCACTCTTGTTTGTGAGTTTAGTTACCTTGTCTCTGCTGCTGCTGCATTCCTTCACCAGTATTCAGACCCATCATCAGCTTACCAATATAGTCTGAAGACCAGTGGTTCTCCAAGACTGCAGTGCCTGACTGGGACTTCTGAGACACTTACCTCATATACTGAGCAAATATCAGTGGGTTCCCAGTCTGTCAGTGTGAGATGATCATGCTTAGACTAACCAGGTCAATCTAATAAATGTCCTTTAAATGTTTATCCAACATGTTGGTCCTGCTCCTCTGGAGAGCCCTAACACAGCCCTGTTAATGTAGCTTTTACTGAGGTAACTTTCAATCCAGATGGTGTGAACAGCACAGCCCTGACAGTGACTAGGCCATATTCCAAGAAGAACTTCATCCCAGACAACCAGAGAATGAGGGAAGACTTCAGGGGATGATAATGAGGAACCCAAGGCAATGGCTGATCACTGACCAGAAAAGCAGTCCTGTGTTCCTGAATAGACTGCCTGCCTTTGTGCCCCCTATCTCTATAAGGCTGGAGATGAGAGAGAACAATGTATGCTGGTCCATTCATTTCATTCTCCGGCCAATGCTCTCTGAATAATGTACAACTTGAAGATTTAATTCCTCCCTTTGTTCATGAGTGGTTGTGACAGGCAACATGGTCCCAAGGACTAACAAGCAGCTCAGGTCATAAGATTCTTCAGGACTCATTGCCACTGGTTGGCAGGGGTGGGGTTGACTGGGAGGCTTTGCTTCTGAGAGCTGACTGGAGCTCTAACTGGGGTGAGGTAAGGGGAGAGGTTACCAAAAACATGGGAATGACAGAGTCAGCCATGTGTCTGTTCTGGGACCCTCAAGGGTGACAGAACCATCTAGAAAGTACCAAGTGGATAGCTAGGTTCAGACCAAGCTCCATAGCTCTCCAAATCTTGGAAATGGCCCTAGGAGAAACCAGCTTTCCCATGCCAGAGGGCTGTGGGGACTGCAATGGAGCCAGAAAGCCTGAGACAGACCTTCCCACATTTTCTTGTGGGTGAAGCTCCCCCAGACTAAACCAGGTAGAATTTCTATATGTGTAAATGTATCTGGTGGGGGGGAGCACACATACACTAGCACCTGTATGTGGAGATTGGGAAAGAACTTTCTGGATTTAGCTTTCTCTTCCACCCAGTTGAAGCAGGGTTTCTCTCTGTGTTTCTACAGCTCCACTATGAACTCCACACCTGTTGGCCTGCCTGGGAATTTCCGAGTGCTGGTCCACCTCCACCTCTCTGTGAGAGCTCTGGGATTGCAGATGCGTAGTACCAGCCTGGCTTTCCATGTGAGGTTTTAGGAATGGAATTTGGGACCTCAGGCTCCCATGGCTACTACCTTTGCTGTAATAGTCTGTTCTGTCCCTTTAAGAGACAATCCCTGCCCACTCCCTCCCCTTTTTGCTGAGGCAAGCAGATCTTCCTTCTGCTTCCAGCCTGAGTTTCTTCCTTTCTGTCTCTCTCCCAAGGAGGCAGCTTCTGCCTCACTCCCTTCTCCCCACTTCTCCCCTTCCCCCTCTCTGTTTTTCTTCCTCTCTCTCTTTCTGCTTCTCTGCTCTTCTCCCCTTACTCCTTTTCCCTTTCCCCTCCATAACCCACTAAATAAATACCCACTTTCTCTGTATGAGGTGACTAATAGGTCTCTGTCTCTACCCACCATGGCTGTGGCTTTTTGTAGGACTGGCTGCCCTGCCAAGGTCTCTCACCTGCCATGTGGCTCCCTGCCTAGGACCTGCTGGCCCTAGTGGCCTGCCACTGAACCCTTCAGGGAACCACAGCATTTTACTTTTACCATGACATTAGGTGCTCTTGACTCAGCCGGGCTCTCTACACATTTCCTCCAGCCCTCAGGTGGGCTGGTTGAGAATGTGTGGAACCCTGGGCTCAAGAACCAGGTTTCTTTACAACAGCCCCATGTTCTATCTGCCTGAACACCGACCTCTATGCAAGCCAGTGGCTTTGGTAGTGAATTTTCCCCTTCCAACCCCAACCATGGCTATAGTTGAGCACTTCTCTGACATTCATCTCTGGTTATTTCTCATAGCTAAAAACATAATTGGACAACCCAAAGTTGGTCCTCCCGTGCTAGCACTGGACACGCTGTGTGCTGCATTCAATGTGGGGCCCAGGTTCTCTCGGATTTTTCTTTCTCCTTTCTTTTTCTTTTCCTTTGAACCACTCATAAGTGGTCCCTGCTGTGAGAGATGCTGACAGGCCCTGCACTAAACAGCAAAAGACAAATGTGACCCTCATCAACCGTGGAGGACCCTGAAGAGTAGCTCTAAGTGACAATCAAGTAAGTTCTCCATCATTTTTTAATCGGTAAACTCAAGTAAAATTTCATCATTCTCAAAGATCTCTGATGCAGTTTGACAGCTGAGAGGTTTTGTCAGTTTAAAAGGATAGTCTCTCTCTCTCTCTCTCTCTCTCTCTCTCTCTCTCTCTCTCCCCCCCCCTCTCTGCCTCTCTGCTCGTCTCCCTTCCCCTTTCCCTTCAATAACCAACTAAATAAATACCCACTTTCTCTGCATGGTGTGCCTAATAGATCTCTGCCTCTACCTGCCACAAACTACAGCTCCTCTTGGGACTGGCTCCACTGCAGAGGTCTCTCAGTGCCATGTGGCTTCCTGCCTGGGACTTGCTGTCCCTTGTGGCCTACTGCAGTCACTTGGGGAACGGCGCCTTGGGGAATGGCACCATTTTATTTTTACCATAACATTTGCCTGTTGAGCCATCTTTCTGGCCCTCTTGGTACCATTGCTGCTGTCTGTTGCCCCTACACCACTTTGCTTTCTCCATATTGTCTTTACCCCCACTGTCATCATGTAACTTCACACTCAAAATGTATGGATGGATGTTAAGTACATGAAGGTCAAGTCATAGAGCCCTATATCCTGGGTTTCTTTGCCTGCAAAATGGGTACAATAGGTTTCTAGGAAGCACTTCAAACACTGTCCTTTTCAGCATCTTTATAGTCCTTCCTAATAATTTTGCCTGGTCCACCAGACAACATTCTTTTCCTACTTCTCATGGGTAGACAAGCTCTTCTCAATGTGTAGTGGCTTTGCAAGTCTCTAATCTACTTCCATTTGCTTTGCCATTATAAAAAGCAAACCATTGTGGTCACCTAAGAGAATCTAAATGTCATGCCCAACTGACTGCAAGCCTGGGAATACCAAAGCCAGCCACAGCTGTCAGAGGGGGAGGGGCCCAAAAGGAAATTCTGGAGTCCTCCGGCCCATCTCTCAGGAACAGAGGTAGCCCAGAAATCAGTAGGAAGCATCCTGAGCTGGGCTGGCAGCCACCTTGGAAGGGGTTTGCCCAGGGGTGGGTACAAAGATGCATGGTCTCAGAAATGAGGCTTTTCTAGTGAAGTTCAGGCTAAGCTAATTAATGTCTTAATTATATTGCCAACATCTTTCTGGCCTGGGTCAGTTTGCGAAGAATTTAAAAGCAGGCCTAAGACTGACTCCTTTGCCTATGGGGACCTAAAGAGACTTCATCCAGTTTTCTCAAAGTTGCCACGTTTGGGCCTGCTCTATGTACTAATGTTTTATTCCAACCCTGTGCCAACCAGATTCTGTGCACCTCATCCCAGGAATCGGGACCCACCCACCCACCACCCACCCAAGGGAGCCTAGCCTGTCTGTGTGTAAATCCAGCAAGAGGGACAGCTATGCACAAAAGACAAATTAACGTGTATTACTCTTCATTGTTGTGATTCTATTTGGGATCACAGTTCTAGGGGGAGAGTCCATAATGCAGGGGAGGTATGGCAGCTGGGCCAGAAGCAGGAAGCTGGGAGGCCTTGTCTCCAGCCACAAGCAGGAAGCAGAGAGAGTGAACTGGAAGTGAAGCCAAGCTAGCAACTCCCAAGCCAGCTCCTACTTTCTCCAACAAGGCCCCATCCACTCCCCAAACTGCAGCACTAACTGGGCATATAGGGTTCAAATACCAGAGTCCATGGGTGGCATTTCTCATTCAAACCAAAATGTAATTGTTTTTCTAAAATGAGACCACTTTTGCTGACAAAGGAGGGGGAGCATGCCTTAGGTTTTAACTATTTTGTTATTTATTATGAAAAACTTATTTATTGGTGAAAAACATATCACTATTATGAATTTGTTCTCATTGTGAAGTAAAGAAAGCAAGACAAGCTGAATCATAGGCCGTGGACCTCTGGTGTTCCATTAGTGGTAAAAGATAATTTTGAAGGATTTCAGGCTTCCAGCTTCCTGAATAGAGAGACTCACTTTGTGTTGTCTTCCACATTTTAAAGACAAGGAAATAAAGCACAGAAATATCAAGCTATTTGTCTAAGATAACCCAGCGGATCAATGGCATACCAGTCACTAACTCGGGATGCAAGTAGAGTTTAGAACTTCCTACCACACCTGGAAAAGTGCTTCCCCACCCGTAAGACCCACAGTAGAACCGATCATCTCAAAGCATCAGGTCTGAGCAGCCGTGGCTGCTGTTCTGAGAACAACCTCCATGTCAGGCTTAGCCGTGGGCCTCCTCGGCCCCTGGCAGCTCTTGATCTCAATCTTGACTGTTCCCAGTGCATCTGAAGGTGCGCACACATCTGTCACCATTACTATTACCATTCTGCAGACCAGACATTGAGAGTAAGGAGTACAAAAGATTCCCCAGTGTCCAGACAGGGACTGAGAAGCAGGCATGGCTCAAGTCAGACAGTCTACAAAGTTTACAGCAGAAAACTGTCGCAAGCTTTCTTATCGGATCTTTGGATCACCACTCCCCAAATAATGACATTGAGAAGCCAAAGTTCCTCATTTTGTCCTCTGCCTCCATCTTGTGTTTTGTGTAAGCTATTTTCCATAAAACTTTCTAGTCCTCAGAAATGGCTAGGGGAAAAGTAACAAGGTAGCCACCTGGAAAGTACAGATGACCAGAGAATGTCCCCACCCGGAGGTCAGCTGATAAGAAAACTTGGCAAGCAACAGGTGGGGTGAGGTTTGAAAATAAAAATCTGTGAAAAGTCCCTAGACATGAGCCAATCAGGATTCAACCCATTATCCCAAACCCTGCTAATGTAACTTTCCTGGTTTTTGCCTTTAAATCGTGCTCTCTAGAAGGGTAGGGTAACTCCTCTTGCTGCTGTGCTAATGAGGGCCCTACCTGTTTGTACTTGTGCATGATAATAAACCTTGCTTTTGGATTTCAGTGAGTAAGTCTCTCCAGTGGTCTTATGGGGTCCTCACGGACTTGGCTCAACAGACACAGGGACTTATTATTAATTATAAAAGCTTAGCTTAGGCTTTTTCCCAACTAGCTCTTATAACTCAAATTAGCCTGCTTCTATTAATCTACTTCCTATCACGCGGCTCGGTTACCTCTCCTCTGTACTGTAGATCAACTTGTCTAACTGCTCATACCCAAAGCACATTGCAGACTCTGGACCCACATGAAATACACAGCCCTCCAGAAGGAAAGAACTTGGAATTGCGGACATGCCCATCCTCAGCCCACTCCCTGGAGAAGCAGACTGGTTTCCTGGCCCCTCTTGATGTGGGAGTGTCATATATCAATCTGTTGATTTCATTGGTTAAGTAATAAACCAACTGCTTGGCCTCATAGCTTAGAACATAGGTAGGTGGAATAAACAGAATAGGATGCTGGGCAGAAGAGGAAGTGAGGTCAGACTCTGCTCTGCTCCCAGAGACTCGACAGCTCTGCTCTGGAGCAGAGACATCATGATGGACGGAGGCTAGACTCTTCCCGGTAAGCGCACCTTGGGGTGCTTACACACATCATTAGAAATGGGCTAGTCCAGGTGCGAGAATTGGCCTGTAAGGGCTAGAGTTCATGGGCCAAGCAGTTCTTTAAATGAATACAGTTTGTGTGCTGTTATTTCGGGCATGAGCTAGCCAAGCGGCCGGGGTGTTGGGGACACAGCCCCGCCGCTCCTATTTCAACACCCTCTCACACAGCATTGCTGATACATTGAACTGAAGCTTGTTTCCAGACAAAGCTTGGTTCTGTGAGGGCAAGAAAAGCAAATAGCAGCCAATTAGGGCGAGGTGACCACAAAGGCAAACAAGCAGCCAGCAATCGATATAATGAACGTGTCAGAAGGCAGACTGGGAGCTGAGTGGGACTGTTGCCGTTGGAAGCATTTATCTTCCAAGTTGAGATGCCTCCACTCCACTTTGCATTTCAAAGAGGCTTCAAGGAGAAGTGGTACCCCAGCCTGCCAAAAGGGGCTTTGAATGTTCACAATTCCTCAGCGCCTAACCGAACAATCCCTCCAGGAGTGTGGCTTAACTCTATAGGTGGCAGAGCTGTGTAAGGGTGTGAGGCATCTTTTCCTGGGATCTTGGAAGCTTCCACACCCCCAGGTTTAAGGCAGGAAAGTACAGAAGAGGTAATGAGGGTGGGAGTGTGTAAGTCGTATGACAGATTCGCCAAAGACCAAAGGACATGTAAGGAGTGCCAGCATAGTCTCACAAGCAGCAAAATAACAGGAAAATTGTGGGGGGTATTGGCCATCAGAGTAGGTGAGGACATGCTGCTTAAGAACTGTCTTCAGGGCACTGCAGCCTCATGGAGCATAGGAAGGGTGTGAGGGGAAAGAGGGAAAGAGAAGAGAAAGAAAGAAGAGCAGGCCTCCTCCACATGCATGCTCACAAAATGAACCCACCCACACATGCTCACACACAGAGGAAGAGGAGGGAAAGTGAAGCAGATGTTGAGCCTGGGAATGGATGGGAAGAGCCTAGGAGACAAGCAGGTGAAGGAAGGCAGCCGGGGATGCAGAGAGCTGAAGCCATAGCAATCCATGGGTCTATGTGGCTACAGGGTGACCTGCATTCCTGACCGGTCAGTGAATAGATACCATGTTTGCTGAGCATTTAGGCAGCCCATATGGTCACTGTTTTCTGTACAGTACTGGCTATAGCAGGAAAATCTAGGACTTGGGACTAAATAAATACAGTGATGCTAAGAACAAGAAGCCAGGGCTGGGGAGACAGCTCAGTTGGAAAAGTTCTAGCTCTCCAAGTGTGAAGGCCCGAGTTCGCACCCTAGAAGGCATGTTTTCTTTTATTTTTTAAGGCCCAAAGTGGTGGTATGCCACCGTGAATCTCTGCACTAGGCAGGCAGAGATGGACAGGTCCCCAAGGCTCACTGGCCAGCAAGCCTAGACTGGTTGGCAAGTTCTAGACCAGTGAATGAGAGACCATGTCTCCAAAAGAAGGTGGACAGTGCCTGGAGAGTGATACCTGCGGTTATCACCTACCAACATACATAAAGACATGTGCACCTATACACACGCATGCATGCACGCACCAGGAGGACAGCTCAGCAAGGCTAGAGAAATCCCTGTCCCCACCAGTGACACAGATCAGGGCCAAGGGTACCAAGTTCTGACTCCAAGGTTTTAGATACCGCATCCCCAATGTCTCAGGAGCACATTAAAGCAAGTGTTACATCAATTGTTAGACCATCTCAAGGTTTTCAGGTCCCAGCAGCTGGATTCTCTCATCCCAGTATGTACTGTTCTATCCAGTTGCTGTATGACAAATTGCTGTAGGCTGGGTACCTATAACAGCAAAAACTTACTGCTCTCAGTACAAAGAAGTTAAAATTTGGAAAGCGTTTTTTTTTTTTCAGTATCTAGAGAGTCTCCACTTCCTAGTCCACAAATGCCCCCTACCCCTACCCTTTCTCTCCATGTCTCCACATGGGGGAAGAGGCAGGGGTTCTCCATGGGATGACTTTTGTGAGGACACCAATCACATGATATTGTATCCTTCTGGAGTCTTGGATGGAGTAAAAGAATAGTTATAGTTTTCCTTAGTTATGATAAAAGGTAAAGTAGGTATAAATACTGTAACTGTAATTCTTGCTTGATAAATGCTTTATTGTATGTAATCTTGCTATGTTAAAGTTAAAACCTTCCTTTTCATTTAGACAGAAAGGGGGAGGTGATGTGGGATTCCTCTCTGTATGCTGTTAATATGTTATATTGCCATTGGTTAATAAAGAAGCTACTTTTGGCCAATGGCTTAACAGAATATAATCAGGCTGAAAGAGATATAGAGAAAGAGTAGGTGGAGTCAAAAAAGACACCATGTTGCACCCACAGGAGACAGATGCTCGATGGAACCTTACCGGTAGGCCACAGCCACATGAAGATATTCAGATGAATAGAAATGGGGTAATTTAAGATATGAGTTAAATCAAGGAATTTGCCTAAGATATTGATGAAACAGTATTGTAATGAATAGTTTCTGTGTGATAATTTCAGGTCTGGGTAGCCAGGAATGAACAAGCAGTCTCCACCAACAAACAAACCAACATACATACAATCTCGAATAACCATAACATCAATGTCTGTACCATGCAGCTGACACTGTGCCAACTCCTTCATAGTTGTCAATTACTGGTGTTGATTGTAAAACAGGAGCCCATTCATAAAACATGGTGCCTGGACTGGTAAAGCTTTTCCAAGCCTCTGGGCTTGAAATTTTAACATTATGAATTCATTCCCTTGGATCCAAATACAGAGTCTTCTTGTAAAATGTACATCTTCTAGGAGAAGACAAACCATCTCCCCCCGGGGAAGCTATCTTCTCTAGGGATAAAGCTATCCTCTCATGCCTCTTTAACGTGATGAAAAAGGTAGGAAGAAGAAAGAATATGCAAGGGTGGGAGGAAGCAGACTCTAAGCATGAGCCAGGAGAGAGACGCCAGTGTTTATGGAGTGTCCACCTCCCGCATGTATGAGGACTACCATCCATGGCTGCCTGGAACTTTGTAGCATCCTCAGCAAGGCTTTCCAGGTTAAAATTATGAACCGAGTGTCCTGAGCACAGCTGTCTGTGTTACTGATCCCACCCTATGCCATTTTCTGTGATCTCACAAAAGTCCTATGTGGTAGATACTAGGAGGAGACACAGGCCCATGGACAGACATTTCATAGGACATCTGCCATTTTGACAAGATCGAAACCCAGTGTATCTCTGGATTCAAGGTCCAGACTTCATCCAAGCAAACCAAGACAAGCAATCCCACTGACTTCATAATTTACCCAACTGCCACTCCTCCTTCAAGCGTGTCAAAGACAGTCCTGCAGTTTGGCAACCTGCAAGAGCTTGTTTGAGCAGGAGGGAGGCACGTTTGGTGCCTGGCACAACTCAAATCTTTACTATCAGCTGCAAGAATGAACAGTCTGTTGGAGAGAAGCCATCTTGTTCCTTTCTCTAGCAACCATTTCACACAGGAACCTCCTCACCTGAACCAGCCTGGCTTGCATGGTGAGATCTGGACCAATAAAAAAAAATCTTAAAAAGGAACCTGGTTGGCTCCTGAGGAGCAGCACTTTTTGGTCCATTATGTGGCTGTCTATCTTGTCCCATGACAAATTGAATTCATCACAACATGACATCCGCTACATTAGTTGATCACATATCCAGCTACCTGAAGTAAAATTTAAACGGTGCTAGGCCAATTCCAACCAACTAGAAGTATTACCTATCTCTAAATTCAAGAAAGGGGGTCGGGGGCCATGGTTTCCCTCTTTTATGGCTCTTTTTTATTTAATACTAAAGAGAGGATGTCAAGAGAAGAACTTAGGAGACAGTGGGTTCCAATTGTGTGTTAGCTGTTCAAGTTCAAAAGATGGAACCTGGGACAGAGTAAAAGAAAGAGGAGACACAAGCAAAACTGGGGCTTTGCCATCCACTCTAACAACTACAACTACCTCATCTAGCCACTAGATGGCGCCAAACACAAACCGTGCTGGATACCAAGAAGAAGCCAGGGAATAATCTTGATGCTAAAGTTAAGCTATGTACAGATGACTGTAGCCCAAGCAGAGCAGAGGTGGTTTTGTTTTTTTTGTTTGGTTGTTTTTTCTGCCACTAAAATGAGAATATTTTGCATTTAATACAAAAAGAGGACACTGAAAAGAAGCACTCAGAAGATGGTAAGTTTCAGCCATGTGTTGGCTATTCAAATGCAATCTAGTGTTCAAACACCTGTATCTTCAGCATCTCCCCAGGACAATCCGGCTGTTACCCCCACTTTTCAGATGAGAACACTGAGATCTGAAAGATTGTTACCTGCTCAAGGTCATTCAGCTAGGAAGTAAGTGGCTGATCTTGGATTGAGCCCACATCGATCCCATCTATATCAAGACATATGCCCCAAGAATATTTGTGGGTGAAGATCACTGTAGCCATAAGTCACCCTGACAGAGCTCTAACAGATACAAACATCTCTTTTCATCCCTAGCCATCAATCTTACAACAGCAAAGTCTAACAGTTGATGGAGAGCAGAAGGAGAGAGAGCACGAGCATGGAACTCAGGACCACGAGGGGTGCACCCACACACTGAGACAATGGGGATGCTCTATCGGGAACTCACCAAGGCCAGCTGGCCTGGGTCTGAAAAAGTCTAGGATAAAACCAGACTCGCTGAACATAGCGAACAATGAGGACTACTGAGAACTCAAGCACTGACTACTCTTGCTAAAGACCTGGTTTCAGGTCCCAGTACCCACACAACTGCGCACAATGCCTGTAACTCTATTTCCAGGTGTTCTGGTGCCCTCTTCTGGCCACTGTCAGGCACTGCACACATGTGGTGCACATAAAGACAAGCGGGAGACACAGAGAAGTGAAAAAAACAAACTTTTTAAAATAGAAGAAGCTCATTAAGCTTGGGACCTGGGGAACTCGGAGATTTACAAGACTCTGACACATGCCACCCTTCAGGAGTATGCAGCTGTAAACAGTTGTTGGGGCTTCTCCTGTCTTCCATGGAGCAGCCTACAAGTTGATCAAGGAGCTCCAGGGATGTGGTTTTTTTTCAGTCTTCTCCCAAGCAGGGTGAGCTTTTGGTAACACAGCTGGCTTTGTCACTCATGCTCCTGTAAGTTACTTTCACCCATGTTCCTGAAGTTACCCCCAATAAACCCACTGTTTCACGGCACTAGACCTGGGTGGAATCCTTGCCTTGATCAGTCGTCTATGCCCTATCTGGAGTAAACAGAGGCTTGCTCTTATCTCCCCAGAAGTCACGTGATACTTTCCATATGTATTTTGTCTAATTTAGGAAGTAAGAAAGAATGTGAGGGTACCGAGAAAACGTGAAGAGACATAGCATGCCTACTTAGGGCCACACTTGGTCCCCGGGGTACAGGAAAAGGGGGGGGCAGTGGTGGTGTGGGGTAGTCTGGCAGAGCAGAATCCTCACTCCAGCAGGAAAACTGCAGTATCCTAGTCCAAGATCAGCTCCCACCTCACTCACGCAGGAGACCCAGGATGGCCAAGATGTAAGGTATGTGCTTGCTTTTAGACCCATTCCTGGGACAGAAAAGACTATGACAAGCAGACTTAGGGCTGTGCTCGAGAGGAAGAAAACATAGCGGGGGAATGAAGAAGAGAGTCCAGGGGAAGTGACTGAAAATTTATGTCACAGCATTGCAAAGAGGAATTAAAGGCTGCTTGGAGAAATGCATGTCAAGCAAGAGAAGCGGTAAGTACTGAGACATATGCACAAAAGATGTGGAAATCTACAGTATTTGTGGTGCCTGGTACCCTGGGAAGTTGGGACTCTGGACCAGGAGGAAGCTGGAAAAGTAATGCAGGGTGGACTAGCCCCAGTGCCAGGAGCCACTTGGTGATGTGGCTAGTCTAGACCAAGATGTGTGCCAAGTGTAAAATACCTTCCAGATTTTGGAGACCCAGAGAGAAGAGAGAAAGCTAAATGTTTTAATATTGTTTGCCTGTGGAGATGATAATATTTGGGATATATTTAGCTCAATAAAATATACTGTTAAAATTAATGTCAGCTGCTTGTTTTTGCTATGTGAAAGTGGCTACCAGATGATGGAGGGCCACATAGGTAGCTGGTATTTGGTCTCCACCAGTCTTTGATGGACCTATTGGTTTTTGGGGCATCCTGCGACGTGGTAGGGGCCTCAATGCTTAGCTTAGGATAAGAGGGACACCAGAGTTCCTGCCAAGAGAGGGACAATTTGTTCTCTGCCAGTTTAGGGTCAGTCTGCAAGAAGAGAGCTGGGGTGAGCAGGGGATATTCCCTTCCTGCAGAACTTTCTAAATTGCAAACAGGAAGGGTAGGTGAGAGAACTTCCAGAAGAGAAAAACACCTGGCAGGTCAAACTTGCATTGCTGCCCTGTAAACCAAACCAAACAAAACAAAACCACAGGATCCCATGGAGTCCCTTGGAGGGTCATCCCTACTTCTCCCTCCCCCACCCTTTCCTCACCACCAGTAAATCACAGAATCCAACCTTCCTGCAGGATGTAATACACAAAGCCAAACAGACTGCTTTCAGGACACAGGAAAGTAAAGAGGAAAAGCTCCAGAGAAGGCTTTACTCCTCTTGTTAAAGAGCCAAGAGGAAAACTCAAGCCCATTGGCCCACAGGCAGCAGTCCCCAACAGTGTGGTCCTTTGTGCCTTCCTTCAAGCCTGCTGACAGGAAGGCCCGTTGCCATGGAAATGGGCCCAGCCAGGAAGCAACGTGGAGCAAACACAGACAGTCTCACTGCCTGCTCTGTCCACAGAGTCGACCAGTTGGTAAATATTACACCAGGCACATATCAGAGACACAGAGCAAACAGTATGTCACGCGGGAGCTGTGCTGGCTTGGCTCCAGTGGGAGGAGGTGTTACACTGAGAAACTGCAAAGCTTGAATTCCATGTTACGGGGGGGGGGGGGGGGGGGGGGGGGGGGGGGGGGGGGGGGGGGGGGGGGGGGGGGGGGGGGGGGGGGGGGGGGGGGGGGGGGGGGGGGGGGGGCCCAATAGGATGGAGGGCCATCTTAAGATGTAGTGGGACAACTTTACAGTGGGGATCTTGTAGTATGTAGTCTCATAGACACTGGTGGCTAAAGAGACATCAGATCACTCTGGCAAAAAGAAGGAAGTCCCTTTCTGTTCAGTTTTATTTATCATTAAGAAAGAGAACTTGTTGCTCTTGAGAGAAGCTGGGTTCAGTTCCCAGCACCCACGGGACAGTTCACAACAGTCTTTAACTCTAACTGCAAGGTACCTGGTGCCCTCTCTGGCCTCTATGGAGCACTGCATACACATGGGGAAAATACATGCAGATACTCATTCATATACACACATACACACACACACACACACACACATATATATATATCCAACTTTTAAAAAATTGGTATCTTCACTACATCATAAGGTGTCAGTGTTTAACAAGCTAATGAATGAAATTAATGTGATTAATGTGATCTGGTATACAGTAGGTGCTAAGTGAAGGTTACCTTTACTTTCTACCACAGTATACACATGGACTCTAAACAGTGTTTTCACTCTGTACACCACAAGTACAGACCAACATCTTGCTTATTATTTGTTAGTTTAGGTTTTTGTTTGAAGTGTTTAGAGATGAACCTAGGTCTTCAAGCACTCTATCGCTGAGCTGCATCTCCCACCCACTGCTCTTGTTTTCGATAATGCTGCACCTTATGAAGAATATCAAGGCCACCCTGACTTCTCCACTACAGATCGCTGGGTAAAACAACAGGCTGATAACACACCCCCCTTCCTAAGCTGGCTCTTCTGCACCCTCTGCCTATGGAATTGACAGTCTAGGTGTAAACCCTGCATATGTCACTTGTCACAGTTCCTCCAAGCTGAAGCCACTGCTCTAGTCTGGCAAGGTCGTGGACAAGCAGTTGTTTGCTCTTGGAGAGCTTGCTGTCCAGTGCAATAGGAATAGAAACATGTCCTCCTGACCCCTGACCTGAAATGACTATTCCAAAGACAGGTTCCTTGGCCTGGTCCTAGACCTGCTCAATGAGACCATCAGGGGACAAGTCCAGACATCATTCCTAGAAGATACCTATGCCCAGATAACTCTCAAAAATTCAATCCTTTATTTCTGCATTTTTAATATATTTCAGGTTCTTTCTCTACTTGTTTGTTGTTTGGTGAGGTTGATTTTGTTTGAGACGAGGTCTCACTAAGTGCCCAGGTGGCCCTTGAACTTGCAACCTTCCTATTTCAACCTTCCTTCCAGGTAGCTGAGATCAGGCCTGCCTTCTGCATTTTTTTTATTAAAAATTTTAGCCTCCTCCCCACCTCCCCCCCACTCTTCACCCCTACTCCCCTCCCCCTCCCTCTCCAGTCCAAAGAGCAGTCAGGATTCCCTGTCCTGTGGGAAGCCCAAGGTCCTCCCCCCTCCAACCAGGTCTAGGAAGGTGAGCATCTAAACAGGCTAGGCTCCCAAATGGTTCTTGAACCATTTGTGTCAGAATCTCTTAGATGGAGGTTAGGCATGAAAGATTCCAAGCATAACCCCTGACTTGCTATATCACTTCTTAAAACACTGGGTCAGTCACACAAAACAGAAATATAACACACCCGTGTCTTGTGGCAGCCCTTGCCTGTGCTACCAATTTAGGGCTACTGCTTCAATTCCATTGCCCCTTCCCTTATTCTAAAACGAACAAAGTATCTTGCTTTATGACCATGTCTAATCCAAAGGACCAAGCATGAATATACTTAGCATCCATAATCAAGTGATGAATGAGTGCCTGCCTTGGGCCTGGGGCTGGTCCAGTTGCCACAACTGGTCCAATTGTAGAAGCAGAAAAGTACAATCAGCTAAAAGAATATCCAAGATAGCTGGTGGATAGTATTGTGTAATCTATGCCCTATTCCTTCCCAAAAGAGCTCAGAAATAGCTTATATTTTTAAAAGAGCACAATGTTGTTAATAAATAAATGCTGTCTTAATGAATGCACATAAGGAAAAGGAATTAAGAAATATGATATATGGTGGAATAGACAACCCAGAATCTATGAGTAGTAACAAATCTACCTAAGATCTTTCTAGCAGTTTGGTAGAAAAAAATATAAAATTCTTATTTTCAGAAATAGACAATTATATATTTTTTGAAGAAAGGAGTTTTCTAAATAAAAAGATTTTCAAAAACCATTTTCCATGAATTCAAATGACTCCTAGCAATTCCAACCTAAGGATATGATGTTTCCCTGACGACTGACAGACTGCTTCTGTTGTGGTATAGGACAAGCCCCACAAGAAGCTGGAAAGCTACACATCATAGTTAGGAGA
This sequence comes from Alexandromys fortis, assembly GCF_014885135.2. NCBI lineage: Eukaryota > Metazoa > Chordata > Mammalia > Rodentia > Cricetidae > Alexandromys > Alexandromys fortis. The sequence goes on from NW_026067943.1 coordinate 1,858,095, forward strand.
AAGGGGCACATCAGGAGCATGCTGGAAAGGTTGTGGGGACTCAGCCTTTAGGCTTCAAACACTCTGATAGAGCCATCACCAACATCAACAATGGTCTCTGCTACACATCCCTGAAAGTGGAACCATTCCAGGGTTGTAGATAGCTTTCCAGGAAAAACAGAATGGAAGCTCTCCAAGACCCCCCCCCCCAAAAAAAAAGAGAACAATTCCTTTTTTGGAGAGAGAGAATTACACAGATGTGAAACACGGAGAAACACAGATCTGTGTCTCTTTATGAGTTGATGTCTCCTTATGAATTGATGAGTCCTCGGGTTAAAGATGATCCCACTACCAATACCCAGAGAAGTCATAAAGCAAAGAGCTTTCCTGAAGAGTATCACTGAGAGGCTGCAAGAGGGCTTGGTGTTTGCGTCACAAGCAGGAGGGCCTGAGTTCAAGTTCCAGTACTCTTTATGTGAGCCAGGCATGGTAGTGTGCACAGATGGAACCTTGGGGCTTGCTAGCTAGCCTGTTTAACCAAATCAATGAGTTCTGTAAGATTTCCTACAGCAGACTTTGTCTCTTCATCTCTGATCTATACACATGGGCACATGGCTATACACACACATATGCAGGCACACATGCTCCCAAACTTACATGCACACACATACATCACACACATATGCAAAAGAAGAGATGGTTGAGTACTTTATTTAACTAACTCAGCACCCCCTGGAGTGACAAGAAATTGCCTAAAGAATACGTACAAATGTGGGAAATAGGAAGACTGGAAACCTAAAGACAAGAAGAAGCAACCATGGTCAAGTGGAGGTCTCCCCTCTTTTCTGTGTCTGGAAACTTTTCCAGTCTTGGATGACTGTTACCAAGTCATAAAATTGAACAGATTAATCATTGTGTCTGTGAAGTTCTTTCATGGGAGACAACTGGAACAGATTTGGGTTAACTGAAGCAGGGATTTATTAAAGGACACAGGGTGACTGAGTCTGAGGGTCAGATGGAAGCTAAAAGAAATAAAAAGGACTCAAGAGGCAGAGACCAAGGTATCTATGGTTGAAAGCAAGCGCAGCCAGTCTCTTCAAGATTTAGCCTCTGCCGTCAATCAGCAGCCATGGATCTCTCAACTCAAATAAAACTCTACGGAATAAATTTGATATTTCAGTGTAGCTCTGAAGTTCACCCTCTGGTGGGGAAGGCTGGTGACCTTGATTGAGGTTCCCAGTGAGTTGAATTGCTTGCTAGGAGACACCTGGTTCCACATGAAGACATTTTTGCTTACCATACTTGAGTGACATTGATGGGTTGTCACCACCAGGAATACTGCCAAAAATCCTACAGTACACAGAATACACACTGCTTTCCTGTGATAGCAACAGTGTGAATACTGAAACCTTGATGTTGACCCCAACCGAGCACACAAGAGGCATCTACTTATAGGAAAGCCAAGGTTTGCAGTAGACATGCCTAGGCTCTCCCCCTCCAGACTCTGAAGTCTCTGTAACACTGAAGTCACGTTTCCTCTTCCACTTAGCTTTCAGTCATTTTCCCTCCTCCACCTAGCTTTTAATCATATTGATGTGGGATTCCCCTCTGTATGTTGTGAATATGTTTTGTTACCATTGGTTAATAAAGAAGCTCTTTTGGCCAATGGCTTAGCAGAATAAATCCAGACAGGAAATCAGAACAGACATAAAGAAAGAGAGAGAGAGAGTGAATAGAGTCAGGGAGATGCCACATAGCTTCCAAAGGAGGCAGATGCCATGTAGCTGCCCAAGAAGCAAGAGGTAACAAACCATGAGCCTCGTGGTAAAATATAGAATAATAGAAATGGGTGAATTTAAGATGTAAGAGCCAGTTAGAAATATGCCTGAGTCATTGGCCAGTGTTGTAATTAAAATAGTTGCTGTGTAATTATTTGGGTCTGGGAAGCTGGGAAATGAGTGGACAGTCTCCTCCTTCATCATATTGTTTCCACCAGTTGTCATCCACAACTGTCTTCAGAAGATAATCCTGAACCACTAGAGCTATAAGAAAGTCTACAGAGCTTGCCAGGAGTTCACCCCTACATGGTGAGCCAGTGCAAAAAACAGAAGTCCATTTTGTTTTTCCTCAATCCAGGCATGGTGTGCATGCCAAATCTCCTCTAGCTGAAGGCTGGGGACTTGACCAAAATGATATCCATGTTTACTATTTTACTTGCTTTTACCAATTCTTCTTCCTACCTTCCTTCCCACCTGCCTTCTTTCCTTCTTTCCTTTTATACTTTAAGACAGTGTCATGCAGTCCAGGATGGCCTTCAACTAGCTTTACATCCAAGGATGACCTTGAATTTCTGATTATCTTGCCTATGCTTCCCAAATTCTGGAATTGTAGACATCAACCATAGTTAGGGTTTCTATTGCTGTGAAGAGACACCATGATAACAAAAATTCTTATAAAGGAAAGCATTTAATTTGAGCTTGCTTACAGTTTTAGAGGTTTAGTTAATCATCATCATGTTGGGACACAGCACAATGCAGGCAGACATGGTACTGGCAAAGGAGCTAAGATGACCGACAAGTAAAACAACAGACACCCACCATATGAACTTTTCTGCCTTGACTTTCAGCTCTCCTGGTTCCATGATCAAATGACTTGAAAAGCTACTACCTAGATCTAGACCTTCACTGGAACCAGACTCAGAGCTCCACAGCAGAGGCCAGCAAAGGAATGCTTTTTAAACATTCAAAACAGGCTAATGGTCTCTGATCACGACTATCACCACAGAAGCCATGCTACCTACTTCAGCCATTCAATTGGCTGGAGCCAACTCACCCAGGGAGAAGCACAGATGACAGAGAAGGAATTATGCTCACAAGTCTCAAGAGAGACAAAGGAAAGCAAGGGAGAGAGCTGGCAAGCCAGATTGGAGTTACCCAAATGCAAAATGGAACAGCATCAGAAGTTTGTGATAACTGCCTTGGGAATGATATTGAGAGAAGACAGGTCTGTGGATAAGGAGTTAGGTGTGGGCAAGCAGCAGAGACCAGCAAAGGGGACTAAGCCATCTTTATGGGTCAGTGAACAAATGCCTCCACATGGAGAGAAAGCAAAGATATTTAAAGAGACCAAGAGTGGGGGTCTCAGAAATCTGATCTGGCCCTGAGAAGAGAAGAAAAGGTTTTAACAACGTTTACACCTCCTGTTTCTCTGCCTTCTCTCATGCCTGCATAGTAATGAGATAAGGGCTGTTCAGATGATGTTGCATTCTTCTAAGACTAAGAAGTTATTTAATTCATGTATTAAGCATGAAAATTTAAATGTTTTAAAGTATGTGTATGTGTGTGCCCACATACATGTGCACACGCATGTGAACCCAGGAGGACAACATTGGCTGTTGTCCTCCCCCACAACCAACCTTATTTTTTGAAAAGACATGGCCTCTCACTAGTCTGGAAGCTACCAGGAAGGCTAGGTTGTCTGGTTAAAGCACCTCAGAAAGTCACATGTCTCTAGCTTCCAAATGCTTCAAGCACTTTGTGGATTTATCTATCTCCCCAACCTGGATATTTACAGTTAAATTACTTAAAATGTAAGACAACTTAAAACTCACTGGGTTCTTCTTGCAGCTTGGTGACTTAGGTAAGGAAGACCATTTCACACAGACCTCCAGATCTCTATTGATAAATAAGTAGGTTCTTCCAACTTTGGGAGTCTTTGTTCCATAGTGTTGAAATAGGAGCGGCAGGGCTGCGTCCCCAGCACCCCAGCCGCCTGCTAACTCATGCCCACATTCTTTTCTGGTTTTTTTTTTTTTTTCAGTGGAGTTGAAGCTTAACAAAGAAACAAGCAAAAATGCATATCTAGGGATCTGCTTCTAGAAAGCCTACACTATGACAGCCTGGGGCCCCAGGAGCTTGGTAAAGTGCGGTAGGCAGAACAAAACAATACGATGAGGATTTGATTACAAGTTTATGCCAATTAATAGTGATACTATGGGTTGGAAACTAGAGGATACCTACTGACATGTGGGATGTGGCAACACAGCCTCACACATTAACTCACTGGAATACCCACAGTACTAAGTGTTTTAGGGGCCATGAATATAAGTAAAGAATGGGGACAGACACCTTGAGCAACTGGTCTGAAGTCCCAAATGTATGCAGTATAAACAAGATCCAGATATTTGGAGTCTGGCTTCAGAGTCTATTCTTTCTTATCCACCCATTCACACCATCACCACCCCACTGGTCTGAAGTAATTATGCCCCTATGCTTAATTTTTTCTTTTATGTGATGTTTGGATAGGACAGCCCCTAGAGCTCTTCAAAGCCACTGTTGGGTGTTCTTGCTCAGTGTATCCATAGTAACAGTGTGAGTAAAAGGCTTAGGCCATGAAATCAATCATAGGTCACTACTGTCACCATGCCTGGAAATCTTGGTGCCATTCTGGTTTGACTTTACAGGAAGAAAGATGGAGGACTCTGAAGGAGGTTCTTACCCTGCTTCATGCTCTTTGGGAACAGGAGGAAGACAGTCCAAACACTCTACCCCAGTGCCTCCTCCAGGACACAGAGACTCTCCCTAACTTTACACTTAGGATCAGATGATCAGCCAGGCACTGAATGCTTATGCAATCATTGAATTTAATGGCAGAGGCTCGAAGTGGTAAAGTCACTTCCCTAAGGCTACAAAGATGGTCACCAAGTAAGCATGGGCTCATAACCCAGCAGGTTCCAATATGAGTGTTCACCATCTCTGCCATCTTTTGCATATGGTTTGAGTTTGTCACCCAGAGTTTTTACATGGAAAGTTTCATCCTAGAGGTAGTGTGTTTAGAAGTGGGACCTAGTAAGAGGTTCTTAGATCATTAGGGCCGTTCACCTAGAGGAGATTAGAGTTCAGGAAATTCCTAGGGTAATTATCTCAAGCAGGGTTTTAGAGATGGGCCAAGTCTCTGCCTACCATCCCCTTGCTCTGGCTTCTGGATTTTCCTTGCAATCCCTCCCTCTTCCTCTTGCAGGCATTTCCACCACAACAGCATCACCATTAGGCAAGTCATTTTCTCATTTACAGAATGATCTGGTGATATTAACTGAGGCACTACTCTCAGCATTAGAACAGCCGTGAAGATGGATGTCGCTCAAAGAACACCAGAGACAGCAGTCATAATACAGTTATAAAGAAGGAGAATGGTCCTCAATATCAGTCCAAACACACTGAACCTGATTGAAGAGAAAGTGGGAAGTACTCTACAACAAGTGGGCACAGGAGACCACTTCCTACGTATAACCCCAGCAGCACAGACACTAAGGGCCTCATTGAATAAATGGGACCTCCTGAGACTGAGAAGCTTCTGTAAAGCAAAGGACACTGTTGCTAAGACAGAAAGGCAACCCACTGACTGGGAGAAGATCTTCACCAACCCCGCAACTGACAAAGGTCTGATCTCCAAAATATATAAAGAACTCAAGAAACTAGACCGTAAAAGGCTAATCAACCCAATTATAAAATGGGGCACTGAGATGAACAGAGATCTCTCAACAGAAGAAGTCCAAATGGCCAAAAGACACCTAAGGTCATGCTCAACTTCCTTAGCGATCAGGGAAATGCAAATCAAGACAACTTTAAGATGCCATCTTAACACCTGTCAGAATGGCGAAAATCAAAAACACCAATGATAGCCTTTGCTGGAGAGGTTGTGGAGAAAGGGGTACACTCATCCACTGTTGGTGGGAATGCAAACTTGTGCAACCACTCTGGAAAGCAGTGTGGAGGTTTCTCAGGAAATTCGGGACCAACCTACCCATGGACCCAGCAATACCACTCTTGGGAATATACCCAAGAGAGGCCTTATACACAACAAAAGTATATGCTCTACTATGTTTATAGCAGCATTGTTTGTAATAGCCAGAACCTGGAAACAACCTAGATGCCCTTCAATTGAAGAATGGATGAAGAAAGTATGGAATATATACATATTAGAGTACTACTCAGCAGTAAAAAAACAAGGACTTCTTGAAGTTTGCAGGCAAATGGATAGAAATAGAAAACACCATCCTGAGTGAGGTAAGCCAGACCCAAAAAGAAGAACATAGGATGTACTCACTCATATTTGGTTTCTAGCCATAAATAAAGGACATTGAGCCTATAATTCGGGTTCTTAGAGAAGCTAAATAAGAAGGAGAACCCAAAGAAAATCATATAGGCTTCCTCCTGAATATTAACCTTCATCAGGCGATGAAAGGAGACAGAGACAGAGACCCACAATGGAGCACCGGACTGAAATCTCAAGGTCCAAATCAGGAGCAGAAGGAGAGAGAGCACAAGCAAGGAACTCAGGACCGCGAGGGGTGCACCCATACACTGAGACAAAGGGGATGTTCTATCGGGAACTCACCAAGGCCAGCTGGCCTGGGTCTGAAAAAGCCTGGGTTAAAACCGGTCTCGCTGAACATAGTGGACAATGAGGACTACTGAGACCTCAAGAACAATGGCAATGGGTTTTTGATCCTACTGTACCTATTGGTTTCGTGGGAGCATAGGCAGTTTAGTGGATGCTCACCTTACTAGACCTGGATGGAGGTGGGTGGTCCTTGGACTTCCCACAGGGCAGGGAACCCTGATTGCTCTTTGGGCTGACGAGGGAGGGGGACTTGGTTGGGGGAGGGGGGAAAGGGGGGCCGCGGTGGGGAAGAGACAGAAATCTTTAATAAATAAATAAATAAATTAAATTAAATTAAAAGAAGGAGAATGGTTAAAGGCAATGATTGAAACAGTCACAGACAGATGACAAGAAGGTCACTTAAAAAGAGAAGGAAGCAGGGAGGAGAAAGATGGAAAGGGGAAGGGAAAATGAGAGAAGGAAGAGAAGAAGGAAGAAGAAGATGAAAAGTCACAACACCCAGGAAAGACCTGTGAATCAGTCACTGCACGAAGTGTGTCCTGTAGACTCAATCCTCACGTCTGTCTTGTTAGGGAGCTCAGTATCATTATGCCCACTTTACAGATAAGCAAACTGAGGTCTGAACTCAGAAATATCACCCTGTGTCAAAAGGCAGTAGAGTGTAAACCATGGCATCTCATACTCCCAGCTGCCTCATTGTAGCCAACCAAACAGCACTCCCACGGGAATGGCCATGTCCTTCCAACTTTGCAATGCCCATTCCAAAAGGCTTGTTATAGCTAATGAGTTGACCCTCCTGTCCTCTGAATTAGAAGAAAGCCTAGAATTAACTTCCCTCAGATAAGAGCCTTTATAAATAGTTTCCAAGGAATGGCCTCTGCTTTGTTGGAAAGGTCGGCGTGAGACTGGTTGTCACCCAACTCTCTGTTGACATTTCCTTTTAAAAGAACATAGCATACATTCTTGGGCAGGACTCACACATTCTTACATTTTGCTTTCTTTTTTGAACTATTTATGGCAAAAAATGATTATTAGAAATGCTAGTTGGAAGCCCAGATTTCCTTCTCTCTGTGACGGAGGCATTAACTGTCAGCCCTCCAGAACCCTGGAAGTAGCTTCTCCCTCCTCCTGGCCCTAAAGACCTCACAAATGTTCATAATGATATGCGAAAGCACGGAGTATGTGGTTAGAGCATGAAGAGGGGCAGGGGGTACTATGCAAAGTATTGTGCATGCACCGTGCATTGAAATTTCACTATTACCTTATGACCCAAGTCATACATTAATCATATTTTATTGAGGTAAGTAGGCCAGGAGCACTCTGCCCTTATGAATGGATTTATCCATTCATGAATGCATGGATGAATGGATTCTTGACAAAACAGTTGTGTTACAAAAACAAATACTATTTGGCTCTCTTGTTCTCAGTCATCACATGAAGCCACCACTGTTAAGATATTAAGCCAGGAAGCCCCCCACCTGGAAGCTGAGGACATGTTGGCTCTATTCCCTCGGACTTTCCAGTCTCCAGAACTGAGAACCACGTGAACTTACTTCTATTTTTCATACACAGCTATGTCCCATGTATCTTTTTATAGCACCAGAAAATGAACTCTGTCACACAGCAAGCAAATGTAAAGAACTCTTAAACACAATCCTCCATGAATCCAAACAAGGATTCCCAGACTGGGAGTAGCTGGAAGTCACTTGCCAAAGGAACAGCATGCTTGTGGGAGCCTGGGGAGTCCAGAAGAGGGCATCAGATCCACTACAACTGGAATAACAGGCATGTGGGTGCTAGGAACTGAATCCTGGGCCTCCACAAAAGTAATAGGCACTTTTGACTGCTGAACCATCTCTCTGGCCCCATCTAAGAAATTTTTATACAACCATAAATATACAAGCATATACAATAAGTATGCAGATCAATTACTAATAATAAATAAATGGTTTATTGTAAAACCATATT